>NC_091453.1:18883898-19192712 GCF_964237555.1 Oryctolagus cuniculus
GATGATGTAACAGTCCAACACAAAGCTAATGTCAGTACAGACTAATTCCTATAATTCAGTTTATTAGTCCGAAATGTTCACGATTATTTGTTCTTTACTTACCTTTTTCCAATAACAATTCTCTCATATCCTCCCTATCTGTCTTTTTCCCAAGGAGCATGATGAAATAAATTATAGAGTTGCCTGAAAATAGGTATAATCATTCAGTAAAATGAAAGTATTACCTACCCTTGTCGGTCCTTGTACATTTTGTTAACTTTTTCCCATTGTGAATCAAGCTGGGCCAGAGCTTCCTGTAGCTTCACCCGTTCCGCAGCTGTAGCACTTTGCAATGCTGCTGCCTTCTTGTTGTGAATTACATCAATCCGACCTGAGATTTGTTGCATACATTCTTTTATATTCTGAAATATTAAAATTTTTTAACAAGAAGAAATGAATCAGCTGTCTGTAGAAGAGGAAAAATAAACATACATAATCCAGAAGCAACTAATAATCTTGTAGTTCTTAATTGTTGACTTTTAAAGTTATTAATCCTGAAGTCCATTGACCTGAACATGCCCAAATCTTCAGGCAATTCACAAATCTCATAATGAAAGTTTATCAATCACTACATTTTAACATTTTTGCCTTCATTGGACTTCCATAACCCAAACTCTTATAAATTTTCTTCTACATTAGTGCCCCCTGTCTTTTACTCTTCTTTTCTGGATCTTTCTCCTCTTACTGATATCAATACTGGGGGGTTCTGGCTCAACAATTGCTCTTCTTTCCTTCTCTGTCCATAATTCATCTCATTTTATATCATGGCTTCAAATATACTCTATAAAAGACTCAAAATTTTATTTCTAGTCCATATGTCTCTGAATATCAGACTAACAAATCCAAGTTACTTTCTCAATCATTAGATGTCTCAAAAATATCTCAAACTCATATGGCCCCAAAATTTCCAAACTGCATACCACCATCTTTCTCCTCCCATAGTTTCATCCATTTCAATAAATGCCATATCAAGTTGTAATTGCTCAACTTGATTACATTAGAATAATCCACAGCTTTTTTAGTATCTAGTATTAACATTGTTGGCAATCTCACTGACTTTGCTCCCATAACACATGCAGAATTTGACCCTTTCTCACAACCTCCCTTAACTAAAACTCTAATATTGTCTATAATTCTCTCTCACCTGGATTTTTGCAATATCGATCTATGTGACCCTCTTTCTTTCAGTCTAGCCCTTCTCTCAACCAACAAGTATCTTTTTAAACATAAATCAGATCATATTACAATTCCTCTTCTCAAAACCCATCAATGGCTCGTTATCAAACCTATAATCTTTACTATGGCCTATGAAATCCCATCTAACTTCACTGTATGTTACTTATGATTTGAATCGTATCTCTTCACAGTTTCCACCTAATACATAACATTTCAGGCTAATTAGACTTTCTGTTCTTTAAGTATGCCAATGATACCCTTGCTCCAAAGTTTTGGTGTTTTTTGCTCTCTGTGCTAAAAATACTTTCCCTAGAGGTATATGTTGAAAAAGAAGATTAAGAAAGTGACTTGACAGAATTCATTTACTGTATGGCTAAAGAAGGGTAGGTGTCAATCAGTAAATAACACATTATGGTGACCATGTGAAGAAAAAGGTACCATAATACACTGTTAGTAGGAATGTAAACTAGTACAAACATTTCAGAAGAGATCAAGAAAATTCCTCAGAAAAGTAAAAATAGATCTATATTACCCAGCCATTCTACTCCTTGGAATTTACCCAAAGAAAATGAAATGAGATTATGAAAGAATTATCTGTATCCCACGTTTATACTAGTTCAACTCATGATAACTAAGAATCGGAACCAACTTAGATGTCCATTAACTGATGACTGGATAGAAATATTGTAAAATGTTGTCTACTGGTCTTTTGGTTTAATCCTGTGAAGGTAATTAGGGGATGGGGTCCTCTCCCACTGCTTGTTTCATTTGATCAATTTTGTTTTGAGATTTGATTATTTTTTATAGCCACTGTCTATACTCTTGAGAAACAGTGGTTTTTCTACTTACTACCTGTTGAATTCTTTATTTAGTGGGTGGTTAAGCTTATGATGATTATAAAGAAAAGTGATAATGTCATCGCAAAATTAAAAGAAAAGTAAGAAATGCAGGAGGGGGAGGAGGGTGGGAGTAAATGAAGAAAAGGTGGCAAGTATCATTATGTTCTTAAAACCATATAGATGAATTTGTTCCATTTATATTAATTTAAAATATTTAAAAAATAAAGGAAGGTCTCAGTTTGGTGCATCAGTTAAAATGTCTCTTGGGATGCTCAAATTCTCAGAGACCCAGGGTTTGAGTCCTGGCTCTGCTCCCCATTCCAGTATCCTGCTAATGTACATCTTGGGAAGCTATGGTGATGGCCCAGGAAATCATGACTCTGCCACCCATGTGGGAGACCTGAGCTGAGTTCTTGGCTCCCAGCTTCAGCCTGGTCCAGCCCCAGCTGTTACAGGCATTTGAGCAGTGAATCAAGAATATGACAATCATCAAAATCAATCTCTCTCAATCTCTCTCTCTCTCTCCCTCTTCCTCTCCTCCTTTCTCCTTCTCTTTCTCCCTGGTATAAGTGGTATTTGAGTTATGTAACTTCTGAGAGTTGCATTTAAATCTCCTGTGCTGCAACTCCTACACTCACAGATAAACATATGCCCCTAAGATGCTCTTAGAAGTCTAATGATCTATTCTCTGATCCAGGGATCTTACATACCCTGTACAGATAAATAGAGATATAAATCTTATTCAATATCAATAAATGGAATGTTCTTGACTATTTTCAGATAAAATTGGGAAGTATTTTAATCATGTAGGAATTAGAGACTAGAGTCAATAAGTAGTGTCTATTGCAGGCCTGATAACTTCCAGGAGACTGATTTTGAAGAAAACTCCATGCATCATACTATTCAGAAGTAGAGTGGTTATGGGAGGAGTTCAAGAGAGTTTTCTGTCTCATTCTAAGAATTCCTATCTATGGTGCAAAAGAATTATCCTTAGGCAAGGACTAAGCTGTACAAGTTGGTGAGGGTATAAATAATGCCAGTTGTAAAAAGTAAAAGTAAATGTTCACAATGGGAACCTAAGTGAGAAAAAAGTTACTTTCTTACTAGGCTTTGCATATCAGGCTAGAGAAAGGGTAGAATACAATGGTTATGGATGATGTGAATGAATTTCTATGGGAGAAAGAGTTTTTATAAAATTTAAAATTATCTTTAAGTTCATGTCTACCATATAATGGGTAGCCTTCATTATTTTCTGTTCAGGATCTCAATTTAAGTCTGGTAAAAGTACTTGTCTGACAGGTCAGGTAGTTACCATCTGAGGAAAAGGTGGACATGCCAACACAGATTATCCTGTGAATTTGTTCATCTGGAGGAATATAGGTTAAAACTGTCTTCTACCAGTTTTATATCTAGGATTGGTTATCATCAGACTACATATATTTCAATAGCATGAGAGATTGTCAAACTGATCCAGGAAGGTTATTAGAGTGAAAAGAGTGAGCAGAAAGTTTCCTTGGTGGTAACTTTCTGGAAATTAGGGACAGTGGCTAGAGCTAACTATGCCCAAAGAATCACTGCTGTCAAACCTCACGGGGAAGGGGAGGATGTTATGATAATATTGGGTTAAGCCAGTTCCCTGATAATGCGCCTGGGAAAGCAGCATAAGATGCCCCAGTGCTTGGCCCTTGGCTTTGGCCCAACTCTGCCTTTCAAATAAATACAATAAATAAATCTTTGAAAATAAAAAGCTAGGAGGAAAAGAAAAGTTTTTCCAAACCTAAAGACAAAAAAAAATCAGGTAGGAGGAGGGAGCTGCGAACAAGTCAAATGAAAATAGGACCAGGAGGAATAAAATTCAACTTTGTCAATTTAAGAGTTTAATGGTGACCTTATCAAGAACAATTTCAGCATGTTAAAATAGAATACACACACACACACACACACACACAAGACAGACTTTCACTGTCATCCTCTCATGATAAAATAGAAAGTAGCTTAAACTACATTGCAGTTTCCTGTATTTGACTTCAGACACCTGTTTGTTGGAAAAAAAAAATTAATACTGAAAAAAATTGTTATTACTCAAACTTTTAAAAAGATATGTGAATTTGATATATATTCTCAAAGCTCTAAAAACCACTGGATTGAAGTTGCTCTTGATATTTTTTTACTTTATTAACCCAAAATTTTATTACTGTCTTCAGTTGTCTCTAAGCCTGGGGCCTAGAATGGAATGTTAAAGGCTATCCCAAGAGGTAGATTAGGTTAGGTGCCAGAAACATTGTGCCAACATGACTTCTTTGCTGCTTCTGATAATTCACTTGCCTTGGGAAGCCTGACCTCATCAGAATTTGATCTGATTCAAGTCATAGATTCCATTTCTGCTTGGCTGCAAGTCCAAAGGCAAAGATCTATATCTCTTATAAGTTCTCCAGTTGACTTCAATCAGTCAGCAGAGTGACTGGCTCAGTAGTCAAATTCACACTGGGGAACCAGCCATAGTTTACAATTCAATGGGAACCCAAATGTTTACAATCTACAGCTGACCACATCTATGGAGGACAAATTTAAGAGAAGGAAAGGAATATCTTCCCCATCAGAATATGAAAGTCATCTAGCTATAGTTTTGATGTGGGATTTTTGTCAGTGCACATGTGCATGAATATCACACAGACACAGACAAAAATACTGAGAATTTGAACTTGCAAAACCTCCAGATTTTAATCTGAGTCTCTGGAGAGCTGATTTTCTGGAAAGCAGTGAAATTGCTCAAAATTGAGTTAGGAGTGGATTTAGCAATACTGGGCAGCATTTTGCAAAGGCAAGAAAGTTTTCTATCTTAAATGAGAAAAGCAAAAACTAGGGCAGGGGATGTCATACTCCCTGGATACCTAGATAGTAGATCCTTGGTGCATTCTCAGAGAATGCTGTCAAAACTGGCTGGAATCCAGGAAATCCTTTTTAAGTTCCTGAACATACTCTTACTCAGGCATTGCACACAGAAAAATGGTATATGTGCCAAAGAAAATTTAGTAGAACTTCCCATAGTTTAAAGCCAGAGATGAGCTCTCTTAGAGTTCTACTATTTTATTTTAGTTTGTCTAGAAATAAATGATCTTTATATTTTGACCCTCTAAAAATAAAACTGAACTTCCTATAGTTACCATGAAGATAGAAAACTTTTTAGGATTAGTACAGAATATAGTATATCCATTTCTCTTCCTGAATATTTAATCTTATCTGAAAATATGATGTCAAAACGATAAAGTACCCACTTTTTAGTCAACTCCCATCTCAAAGCTGACAAGTGCCTCTAAATTGGCCTCTCATACTTGCCCCCACGGAAATCTGTAATATGTTTTAGACAGTCTTTCTACAAAAGAAAATTTTAAATATATAAATAAGATATTTTAACTTCTGGAATGCATTTATACTGTAATTTATATGTTACGTATTTAAAAATACCATCATTGCAATGCTAGTCTACAGTATCAAGCTAGTTAAACACAATCCTGATTTATGAATTATGAATACAGAAAAATTATATAGTGGTGTATACTATATATAGTGTTCACAACTGGAATATGCCATAACTCTCTTGTGGGGAGCAACTGGGAGCAACTCGGAATAGACTGTTACTCGAATTAACTTATTCTATGCATCTGCTTTCCCACAATATGGCGCTGGGAGAGGAGAAACAGCTTCTACACAGCTGCCTCCAGTTCAACCAATAAACTGTAGGACCTGCTCCTGATTGGAGGAGAGCAGCGTACTCGGCGTGTGGGTAGCAGAGCTGGGATTGGTGGAAGAGGACTATAAAGGAGGAGAGAGACAACATGCACCAGGAACACCTGAGGAACATCTGAGCAGCCCCCGAGAGAGCCGGCCGGCGGTGTGCCGCTCCCCCGCGGAAGTGGGGAAAGTGGCAGGGGGAACCGCCCTTCCACGGAGGTGGAAGGGTCGGTAGCCAACCCGGGAAGAACCAGCAGCAAACCCGGGAAGGGCCGAGCAGACGAAAGAACAGCACAGGGTCCTGTGTTGTTCCTCCACGAAGAGGGGGAGCGACACTCTCTGAAGTAAGGAAACACAGAAATTTATGAACCATATTGTTTCAATTCATATTTCTATTTGAAAAGCTTGTTGTTTAAAAATGAGTTGATTTTTTTTATTTATTTGACAGGTAGAGTTATTGACAGTGAGAGAGAGAGAGACAGAGAGAAAGGTCTTCCTTCTGTTGGTTCAGTCCCCAAATGGCCGCCACAGCCGGCGCTGCACCGATCCTAAGCCAGGAGCCAGGTGTGTCTTCCTGGTCTCCCATGTGGGTTCAGGGGCCCAAGTACTTGGGCCATCCCCCACTGCCCTCTCAGGCCACAGCAGAGAGCTGGACTGGAAGAGGAGCAACCGGGATTAGAACCCGGCACTCATATGGGATGCCGGCGCTGCAAGCGGAAGATTAACCAAGTGAGCCATGGCGCTGGCCCTGAGTTGATATATTTTTGACAAAGGAGCTAAAAATCCATGGAGGAATGACACTCTGTTTAACAAATGGTTCTGGGGAAACTGGCTCTCCATGAGCAGAAGTATGAATCTGGACCCATTCCTTACATCTTACACAAAAATCTACTCAAAATGGATTAAAGAACTACATTTCTGACCCAATACCATCAAATTACTAGAGAACATCGGGGGAAACTCTACAATACATTGGCATAGACAACAACTTGGAAAACACACCAAAGCACAGATAATTAAAGCTACAATTGACAAACAGGATTACATCAAGTAGAGAAGCTTCTGCACTGCAAAAGAAACACTTAGCAAATAAAGAAGCAACCAACAGAATAGGTGAAAATCTTTGTAAACTATACAACTGATAAAGGGTTAACATCCTGAATCTATAAAGAGCTCAAGAAATTCAACAACAACAAAACAAACAATCCAGTTAAGGAACGTGCAAAGGACTTTAATAGTCATTTTTCAAGAGAGGAAATTTAAATGGCCAACAGTCACTTGAAAGAATGCTCAGGAGCACTAACCATCAGGGAAATTCAAATCAAAATCATGGTGACAGTTCACCTCACTCCAGTTAGAATGGCTCTCATACACAAATTAACAAACAACAAATGCTGGCAAGGATGTGGGTAAGAGGTACCCTAGTCCTCTGTTGGTGGGAATGTAAACTGGTGCAGCTACTGTGGAAGACAGTATGGAGATACCTCAGAAATCTGAATATAGACCTATCATATGATCCAGCCACCCCACTCCTGGGAATTTACCCAAACCAAAAGAAATCAGCACATGAAAGAGTTATGTGCACTCCTGTGTTCATTGCAGAACCATTAATAATAGCTGAGGTATGGATTCAACCCAACTGTTGATTGGAGAAGGAAATTATGGCACATGAAGACTACGGAGTACTACTGATGTATAAAAAAAATGAAATCTTAACTTTTGCAACAAGATGAATGCGACTAGAAACATTATACTTAGTGAAATAAGCCAGTCCCAGAAAGAAAGATATCCTATGTTTTCCCTGATCTGAGGTAACAGAGTACCTGAAATGTAATCTATTGGAGTGAAACAGACATTCTGAGAATAGATAATTGCTTATAGCCCTTATCTCTTCTGTTGAGGAAGAATTTTTTTTCCTCCTTCTCTCTTCCTACTACTTGTTGAACTCTTTTACTTAGTGTATGGTGAGAGGGGATTCCAAGATGGTAGACTAGGGAGAGCTTACTGCTCTAGTCTAGGGGAAGATAGTTAACAACAACAACAACAAAGTGGAAAGAGTACAATCTCAAGAAGAGTTAGGGAGAAAACTTCAGAGGAAACTCTACACAAATTAGAGGGACACCATGGATCTACATGGAGGGTGTGGATGCACACAACTCAGGACCCCAGAATCCAAGAGCCTCAGCACCAGCTTTGGAAAGTGAGGTGAGGCCAAACTGCGGCACCAATTCATTGGCAGTAATGCTGCTGGGAGAGCCTGGTATGAGTCTGGCTTGGAGCCTTGTGGGGGACAGTGTACCTGCCAAAATAGAGGAAAAGAAAGGGGGCATGCTTCTCTCTCCCCGACCACCTGACAACGGCATCGGTAGCTAGCTGAGAGACAGTGGGTACCATTTTGGACGTATGTAACAGCTGTGCTAGCTTCTGTCTGTGCACCCAGCAACCAGCCAAGAGGAGACACCCAAGTCTGGCTGGGAGAATTGACAGCAGGATTGGGTGCTTGTGACTGCGGGAGCCTTTTTGCTGGGACTGTGAAACACTGTGGCTTCATGGGAGGGAGCAGGGTGTGGCTGGACTTTGGGCAGTCACTGTGGGAGGCTCCACATCCTCTGAGCTCCCTGATTGTCTGGTGAAGGTCATGTGTGTGGAATCCATGCTCACACAGAGGACTGCTGGGATCCTTTGTGTGGTTCTTGTGGCAGCACAGAATTTTGTACCTACTGGGGCTAGTGCCCAGGCATTGGTCTCCTTGGAGGAGAGGAGGTGAACATGAGACTACACCAACAGAACTGATCAAGCCTCCTCTCAGATGAAAAAAGAAAAAGAGAGAGAGATCAACTTTAAATAGCCCTTGTCTAGACTGTTGAGGAACATGTTTTTTTCATAGTATGTGTTGAACTCTTTACTTAGTATAGAATCAATCTTATGTGTAAGAAGTTAATTGAAAATGGATCTTAGTAAAATAAGAATGGGAATAGGAGATGGAGGAGGAAAAAGGATGGGAGTGCAGGTGAGAGGGTGGGTATACTGGGAAGAATCACTATGTTCCCAAAGTTGTATTTATGAAATGCATGAAGTTTGTATACCTTAAATAAAAGGTTTCTCGGAAAGAAAATTAAGAGTGGGAATGTGAGAGGGAAGAGGAGGAAGGGTTGGAGTGTGGGTGGGAAGGAGGGTAGGAGGGAAAGTGACTATGGTCCTACATCTGTATATATGAAATACATGAAACTTGTATAACTCAAGGGAAGAGATGTATAATTTGGGACATGCTCAGGCTGACTTGCCCCAAGTGGTGGAGTTGGAAGCATACCAGGGGATTCCAATTCAATCCCATTGAGGTGGCATGTACCAATGCCATCTCACTGTTCCAGGTGATCAGTTTCAGTTCACAGTTGGTCATGGTGAAGGGACTGGGAGTCAAAGGGAGCACATAGACAAGTCTAGTACCTGCTAACGCTAACTGATGGAGTAAATAAAGGGGAGAGTGATCCAACATGGGAAGTGAGAATCTCAGCAGACTCATAGAATGGCAGATGACCTAAATAGCACTCTGGCCTCAGAATCAGCCCTAAAGGCATTCGGAGCTGGCTGAAAAGCTCATGAGAGTATTTCAGGCATGGAAAGCCAAGACACTCTGGCAAAAGATCTCTGCGAGTGAGATCCCAGTGGAAAGAACAGGCCATCAAAGAAGGAGGTACCTTTCTCTGAAGGGAGGAGAGAACCTCCACTTTGACTATGACCTTGTCTAAACAAGATAAGAATCGGAGAACTCAGAGGGCTTCCATAGCCTTGGAAACTCATGACTGGAGCATAGGGAGATTACTGATGCCATAGACAGGAGTGTCAATTGGTAAAGTCAACAACAGGAGTCACTGTGCACTTACTCCTCATGTAGGATCCCTATCCTTAATGTGCTGTACATTGAGATTTAATGCTATAACGAGTACTCAAACAATATATTTCACTTTGTGTTTCTATGGGGGTGCAAACTGTTGAAATCTTTACTTAATGCATACTAAACTGATCCTCTGTAAAAAAAAAAAAAAAAAAAAATTATCAATTCCCAACTTGACTCTCACTGGGATTAAACATGACAATAGGTCTGCTCTGATTTCATCATCATTTTAAAAAATCATCTATTATTTTTCACTTTATGTTTCTGTGTGGGAGCAAACTGTTGAAATCCATACTTAATGTATACTAAGCTGATCTTCTGTATATTAAGATAATCGAAAATGAATCTTGATGTGAATGGAAGGGGAGAGGGAGTGGGAAAGGGGAGGGTTGTGGGTGGGAGGGACGGTATGGGGGGAAAGCCATTGTAATCCATAAGTCGTACTTTGGAAATTTATATGCATTAAATAAAAGTTTAAAAAAAAAAAAAAACCACAAAAAAGGAGTTGATAACATAGATACGGCAATATAGGCCTTACATTTGAGATAGAAAAATAAAGATTTCAATAGAAAAATATCCTTTTAAAAGGGAATAATATTAAAGGGGAATTACACACAAATAATTTGAACCTACAAAAGATTTGTTTATACAAATATTGTGGAATTTGATTCTTCAATAGACTAAAAAAAGAAACTAGAGACTACAATTTATCTAGGGTACCAAACAAGGGACCTATTAGTCAACTAATCAGGTTGAGATGAAGTTCTCAAGTAACAATTAATTTAACTATTTTTTTCTCTAATATTAGAGGTAGATTTCTATTATTTAAGTGTTCTTCCATTTAATGTAAAATGACTTGTTTGTTGACACAGTGTTTCATTATAGGGCAAGTCTACCTAAATGGTCAACCTAGTTACATAAATATCAAAGGACATATTGAAGAAACTGAACAGGGCTAATGTTGGGAATAGTGATATCTGAAATATCAAACTTATTGTTCATCATTGCTGATGAAATTTAAAAATAATTTACTGAATTCCTACTAACATCAAAGTTCCGCATTTCCCAAAAAGCACTGAATGTGTTAGTATGGTTTCTGATATTTAAAGTAACAACTTTTATGTAGTCATGAAAATAAGTGGATATCTTACATGTCAAAATATAAAATTCAATTCAGCACTGACTTAAAACTTTAGCATGTAATTACTAAATACATATACTATAACATATAAGTATCTTCACTCCTGTATTTTTGACCAAGCAATAAGCTCAATATATACATTTATGAGTATACAACTCTTTCCAAATTAATATTTTAAATAATATGTCAATCATAAGATGCATACAGGCACATTAATCTGATAAATTAGCTACTAGAGATTTTCATTAATAAAATATTTCCAAATTTCTCAGAATTCTCTTAAAAAGTAAAAAAAAAAAAATTCTTAAAATGAGATAGCATTTTAGTTATATGGAAACATAAGTTAAAAGATTTCATTATATTTTCCTCTGAAAGTGACTTCTATATCTCAAAATATTCTGGTTTGAAGTATACTGAAGTTCATTTTTAAAAAGAAATGATCAAATTGCTTTCTAGTGATTCCTCAGTTTTCATTTTTCTGAATGCATCATGGATGGCTAGAAGCATCTATAATTCACATTTTATAATATTTACTTCCTGAAGTACACTTCTGTTTGCTAGCTCACTAATAGTTCCATCATTGTTCCTTTTTCTTCCTCTGCAGCATTCAACACGGTTAAGCAGAGCCTTCCTCAAACAGTCCTTGCCTTCCTAGAGATGCTGTCATTCACATTTCCCTCTACTTCACTGAGAACGACTCCTCTGCCTTCATTTATTTATTAAACACATACTTATTGAATACCTATCATGTGCCAGGGACATTTTATATCCTGAGGATACAAGAACTGAGTAGTCTCTGTGTAGGGCAGGAGAGGAAGCAGGGAAACCTGTTAACAGCCAGCTGTATTCATCTACGTTGAAGTTGATTCAGGTTTGATCGGAATGGTAGCAGGATGGAATTCTAGATCCCCTCTTAAAGTAGAAGAGCCTATAGAATTTCTAGACCAACTGTGTGGGTGTTGATAGAAAGAGTTCACGGATAACACTAAGAGTGCTACCATGAGTAACTGGAAGAAGGTAGCTGTCATTAAGCATGGCACAGAAAATTGCAAGATCAGGTCCTGGGAGACAAAGTTAGGATATATCCGGTTGGGTCATGTGAAGTGCAAGACGCTTGCTATACTTCCATTGTGGATATATCAGATAGATGTATGTATCAGAGAGAAGTATGGACTAGAGACCTAACTTTTGGATTGTTTTGCATATTTTCCCACATTTTCTCACAAAGGATTGGTATTTTATAAGTACTCTGTCCTTTAACCTCACTTCTGCTGATGATCTTAGACATTTTTGTGATGTATAGATCCTTGATACAAAATAATCATTTATTTGAAGTGGGAAATGGTATAATATAGATGTCAAAATGGTGGCATAGATTCACTGTCAATAGGGCCCAATAGAGGAGAGAGTTGACATTTTGGTGGTTTATTTTGTTTAAGGCTATATCAAAGTGTTTGTGGGCTATCAGAAACAGTGGAGTAGGAAGAAAGTGCAGGGAGAGAATCCCAGCCTATGGATTGTGGAAACTCAGAGACATGGTTTTATTGCCATGGTGGGATTATACATAACTTCCTGAAAATTCTTCCTTAACCAATTATTGTATGTAATTAGCCAGAGATACATATATCTGGAAATGCAGTCCACAACACTGGATGTTGACAAATCAAAGTGGGTGGTCTAGGATGCTAGGGGTTTAGGATATTCTCCTCTGGCACACTAAGTCACATAAAGGGTAGGGTTTCTAAATTGGCCTACCTAGGATTAACACAATATCTCTTTGATACATTTTTATCTCTTTAGTTTTCCTTGTCTCCAACTGACCCTGCCACATTAAGAGTTATCCCAGACCAAAATCCATCAATTTAGTTTTTGGAAAATTTCAAGCTCATTTATCAGGAATCCAAGACTACAAAATAAAGTGGAATTTACAGCTTTCATCTACTTTGCTCTCCAAATACTTTGTCAGCAAAGACACCTTTGTTTGGGGAGGGCAACCTCTTTGTTATCCTCCAGACACATCCCTCTGACACAATTTTTTGCCTTCACTAACACTGTTACTCTACATTTGAAAATGTTTCCAGCATTAAGCAGCTGGACAGTATAGCTGTTAAGAGCAGAAACTCTGGAGCTAAACCATCAGGGAAGGACTCCAACTAGGCTATTTACAAACTATCTCACCTGAGCAAGTTGTATAACTGCTGTGGTCCTCTGTTCCTCTATCAGGATATGATTATAATAATAGTGTCTTCCTCATATAATGATAACATGAGTTACTATGAGTAAATCATTTAGAACATTTCCTGGACCATATTAAACAATAAGTTTAGCTACTGGTCTTGTCAATATTCTAATTATTTTCAAAATTCAACTTGTCTTCCCTCTCTATGTAAGTAAAATTCTTCTCAGTTTCTCCTTTATACATTGATTTCTCCTCTTCAAGGATTCAGTTACACTCATGCCTTATGATACATACTTTAGCTTGGGCTATGTCCTTGACTTTATTACTTTATAACTTGCTTAAATAACTATGACATGTATATTCAATAATGCTACCAATACCTGGAGCATAGGAATCAAATCATATTTCTCTACTATCTCTTACAGAGTTAAACATATCACTTGGGCCTTAATTATTTGCTGATTTGAAGGGAAAAGTTGAGTTGAACTTGCTTATGAGTAGAGCCAAAAAACCTTTAAGATCGGTTATACTGTTTTATAACCACTGTAGATAGCCGTTCAAGCCTGAACAGATGTTACATGTTGTTCAAATAGCTCCCTGTTTATTTTATTTAATGTTTACTGTTTATTTAGGTGTTAGAGTAGATAGTGGAATACCCGTGCATCTGCATTTCCTGGTGCATTTCCCCGTTTTTGTCACAGTACCTCAGATCTCTAACAAACAATAAGATACTTCCTACTGAATTACATCTGCCTGTGTCCCAGATGCCACAGAGCACCAACAAGAACAAAGAGAAAGACACAACATCTCCCCTTCCCTGGTTCAAGTGTTCCTCACACAGCAGTTCTAGTTCTTCAGCACCAACTAAACGGAAAGCAAGTCATGTTGTGAGAGGTGCATTTTATGTTCATTTGTGCACATCATGAATCATGAAAATCATTTTACAAAAAATTCTGATTTTAAAAACTGACTACTACACGTGGCAAAGTGAGCTGTCTAGAAGTAAGTTCTTTACTCTTGGTTAAACTTTACACATATGGCATCGCATATTTCCAATTTTTATTAGAATCAAGACATGCTTTTAAATCATGTAGAACTGAGCAGAGGAGGAACAGGTAGATTTTACAGGGAAAAATTCTAAGGCAACTCAATAATCGAAGGAAACCTCAAAACCCCACTAAAGAATGGGGTTGATATATGAGCACAGGGTACTTTTCTTTATTCTTTTCACTTTGTATTCTTTGTCTTGCTTAAATATGTGATCATTATGATCTTATGGTTTTGATAAAGAACTAAAAATCATGCCTCAGTGATCACAGAAATTAACAGAATGCTACTATTCAAGAGTAAATATAATCAGATGTGTCTGAATTGAAACAAATGACAGAGTATTTTGGAAATATAGGAAACACATTTGGAAATACTATGTCCATTTTAAAATGTCAAATTCTGTTAATGTTGGGCAAACTTGTTTTTCATCACAGTGTTTTACATGGAGGTTAGAAAAGCAAAATCAGCATTTCATACAGTTTTTCTAAGCCTAAATGCATAAATCTAAAGAAACAACAACAACAACAAAAAAAAAAACAAAGGAAAAATGCCATTATTTGGAGCAGGACCCACTCTATTCAATTTTCTTACATTTTTGGAAGTTCCTTAGATTTTCCTAATGAAGAGAATGCCCTTTAATCTCCTGCCTAAGCTTTAGCAAATTAAATGTGAAAATTGGTAATAATCGCATGTGATTTGCAATACCAAGTGTTAAAGTTTGTTTTCTCAGAATGTTTAATGATATACATTAATATTAAGAAATAAGACTTGGGTAAAATTCATTGTATTAGATTGAACTACATGAACTTGCTAATATTTGAAAGTTTTTCTGACACAATGTCACTTCACATGGTTCACCTGAATATTACTACAGTATTGACATGCCCTTGATACAAATGTGAGCAAGAAAAATACAAAGTACATTTTTAAAATGGCAAGGAAAAAACAACAACAAAAATAAATGTCAAGTCTCCAAAGAAAAGGGAAAAAAAGATACTGCTGATTAAACTATTTTTACTTCAATATTTTTAAAATACTTTAGGTCAGAACAAGTGGTTTTAAGCTACTAAGCTGGAAACAATGAATTCAACATATTTCATTAAAAATGAAACCCTACGGGGCAGTGTTGAGGTGTAGTGAGTAAAGCCACTGCCTGTGACACTTGCATCCCATATGCACACTGGTTCAAGTCACAGTTGCTCCACTTCTGAAACAGGGCCCCTACCACTCATGTGTGAGACCTAGCTGAAGCTCTTGGCTTCAGCCTGGGCCAGTGCTGGCCATTGCAGTCATCTGCTGGAGTGAATCAAGAGATGGAAGATCTCTCTATCTCTCCCTCTCTCTCTGTAACTCTTTCAAAATAAATAAGTCTTCACAAAAATTAAACCCTAAAAACCAAATAGCATCAACATAATTAAACCAACTAGAAAACAGCATTATCCTTTTGTGAAATGTCATGATACATGGAGACTACAATGACTTAAAGTTTACATTTCTGTACTTCAAAAGAAATATTAAAAGGTAAGCTATTTCATATCTAAAGTAAACAGAGGAACGGTATTATTATTCCCGAATTAGTAATACCTAGCCTTGGAAATACAGTAAAGGAATATGATTAAAAGGGTATAAGATTGTCTAAGAAATGCTTTCATTAAAAGTAAACAATCATTCGCCTATGTATATTGTTATAAACTTTTTAAAACTTCAGGCTATTTGTCAAATATGGAAATAATTTTATATTATATGAATTTGTTAAACTCTTATTTGTATGATGTTTAGAAATGTGAAATTTCATAAGGTCTAACACATTCTTAAAGGTAAGTGGTTTCTAGAATTCTTAACATGGAAAAGTATTTTACAATAATTATGCCATTGGACATCTGATGAATTGACATGGATTTTAGAAACTTTGAAATGAAATTTATCTAATTTTACATTTTAATGAGAATTGCTTATACCTAATCCTATATATTTTCCCAAAAGTACTACTGAGTAATCTGGGACAGATAACTATAGTTGATCTTGATTCAATGTTAAGAAAATAGGCTTAGAAATGTTATGTTACTTGTTCAAGGGCACAGCCATTAGCAATCAAGTTTTGTACCTAAATCTGAGTCTTTAGGGTTGCAATTCAGAACTTTGTCAAACTCTCTAGCCTGCTGCTATCATAACTATATCAAGGAAACTCAGTGATCAGGAAAAATACCAGTGATATGTTAATTACATGTGAGTTCACTGCACACACATTCATAAAGTGCTTTAAAATTCATGTGTGGGTTGGCATTTGGCCTAGCAGCTAAACTTTCCTTAGGTTAGGATGGCCTCTTTCCACATGAGTGTCTGGGTTCGAAACTTGGCTCTAGATCCTTTTTCCAGCTTCCTACTAATGCAGAGCCTGAGAGGCAAAGGTGATGGCTCAAGTAACTGTGTTTCTGCCACACACATGGGAGACTTAAATTGAGTTCCCGGTTCTCAGTGTTGCCGGAACCCCAAACCTGTGAACCACTGGATAGGAGCACACTCTCCTCTTACATCCATCAAGTGATTAATTTTATTTTTAAATCATTTTGTACAAATCTAGAACAAATGTCTCCATGATGATATATGTGCAGAATTTTAGAATTCACATGCCTGAATGACTTAACTTGATGAGTCAATATATAATGTAAAAGAACTTATTTTGTTTCCTTGTTTAGTTTTGGCACTGACAGACTAACATTACTATGTCCTCTTATCTCAGAGTTCATGCCTGGATGTACTAAATCATCTTGAATTCACTCAACAGATATGTTTAGTGCCTAGTATGTGCTAGATATTGTTCTCTGCTTTGTAGGTACAGTAGTGTAAAGGAAAAAATATGGTTCTTTGTTTTCCTTTCTCATGACTTTTTTCTTTTTTTTTTTTTTTTTCGACAGGGAGAGTGGATAGTGAGAGAGAGAGACAGAGAGAAAGGTCTTCCTTCCGTTGGTTCATCCCCCAAGTGGCCGCTGTGGCCGGCGTGCTGCGCCAATCCGAAGCCAGGAACCAGGTGCTTCTCCTGGTCTCCCATGTGGGTGCAGGGCCCAAGCACTTGGGCCATCCTCTACTGCACTCCTGGGCCACAGCAGAGAGCTGGACTGGAAGAGGAGCCACTGGGACAGAATCCGGCGCCCCAACCGGGACTAGAACCCGGGGTGCCGGCGCCGCAGACGGAGGATTAGCCTAGTGAGCCACGGTGCCAGCCATGACTTTTCTTATGATGGGTGTTATTAACTATAGGGAATAGGTCAGAAGGAGACACGGTTCATTCACAAGTAACTGCCAGTGCTGAAAATTATATTTTGTTTTTGCTGTTGCTCTCAGTATAACTATCTTCATAAATACAGCACTGCACTTAAGTGAGTATACACAAACTTAAATGTATGTGTATGTGTTCTCAGATCCACAAAACCCTGTGCTATCATTCTCACATTTGGAGAAGGTGACAACAACAGTTTTAATCACTTTCTTGTTGACTTGGTTAACAGAGAAGCACACAAACTATTTCTAAGAATAAAAGATGAGAGAAATCCATTAATAGCTGTTGTGACAGCAGCTGATGGGGAGTAAATCTATCTTAAAATTGAGAAAACAGAAATTGGAGTACCAAAGACTAAAACTTCAGTACATTTTCACTCTGGAATTTGTCTTTATCTGACAGATGAAGGCAATAGACTACATTAATCTAATTCTTATACTCTTCATATTCTATCCAGCTTCCAGGGGCTTTATTAATGACAAATCAAATTAAGAAGAGTGATCAATCAAATGGCATTAAAGTACTTGTTAATTAGGTTTTCCCGAGCTTCCAAAAATTTTAAGTTATTTCTAATTTTTCTATGATACGCTGACCTTGTGATTTTTTTTCTGTGTGATTTATGGTCCACATGTGAAAAATATTCTTCCTAAACACAACTATACAATTTTGTTCCAAAGGTTCACTACAGAGTGATGCATCATCTTTGTATAAGTAATAAATTAGTAAGTATATATCACAGATCAAAAATTATATTACATAATCAGTGGAAGCATAGTTGAAATAGTTCATGAATAGAAAGAAAACCCCTCTACAATTTAAGTGTAACCTTAAAATTTCTTTTTATTAGACAGGCAGAGTTAGGCAGTGAGAGAGAGAGACAGAGAGAAAGTTCTTCCTTCTGTTGGTTCACCCCCCGCTGGCCGGTGCTGTGCCAATCCGAAGCCAGGAGCCAGGTGCTTCTTCCTGGTCTCCCATGCAAGGTGCAGGGGCCCAAGCACTTGGACCATCCCCCACTGCCCTTCCGGGCCACAGCAGAGAGCTTGACTGGAAGAGGAGCAATCGGGACTGGAACCTGACACCCATATGGGATGCTGGCACTGCAAGTGGAGGATTAGCCAAGTGAGCCATGGCGCCGGCCCCAAACCTTAAAATTTCTACAAGCATCATAATTTATAATATTTAATATGAGTGCTTTCGCTTTCCAGAGCTTACAGGATGAGGATTTCCAAAATAGTCTTGCTAGGAGAATGGGAGGAGTAAGAACAGGTTCTGAATATACATTTAGCAGAGTGAATTTCAGCACAGGAGTCAAAGTAGGACAACTGCTAGGTCTGATAAAATAATGGTAGGGAAAAAATGAATAATTTCTTATAAAAGAGAGTGTGGAGAAAATACAAAGGAAACTGGAGTTGGTATTGTGGTGCAGTGGGTTAAGGTGACACTGGGGATGTCCACATCCCACACAGGAGTGCCTGGTTTCAAGTCCTAACTCTGCTTTCAGTCTAGTTTCCTGCTAATGTGCTTGGGAGGCAGCAGATGATGGCCTGAGTACCTGGATTCCTGCAATTCACTTGGGAGACCTGGGTAGAGCTCCTGACTCCTGGCTTTGGCCTGGCCTAGTCCTGGCTGTTGTAAACATTTGGGAGTGAACCAACAGATGAAAGCTCTCTCTCTGTCTCTCTCTCTCTCTTCCTCTCTCTCTCTCTCTGTCACTCTGCCTTTCAAATACAACAAATAAATCTTTTAAAAATATAAAATAATACTGTACCAAAGCATATATAAATATGAGCTGGTTATGACTATAATGTAAAATACCTATCACTTCACTAAAAGGGAAGTGAAAATTAAAGTCCTATATAAACAATTTAAGCAATATGTAAACTACATTTAATAATTTATTTTAAAGTATTTTATTTTAAATTACTTTTGTACTATAGCAGTGGGATACAGAATATAAGGAAACAAATAAATAAGTAAATATTGTATATTGCAAAAATGATGCATTTTTGTGGACAAAATATCCTTGTCACCCCAGTCAAAACTACAATTCCAACTATTGTCATTCTTCAATTCTTAACCTCTTATTGATCCTATACCTCCTTGCCAAACTCTGCTTTCTTTTGTCCACAAAATGCATCATTTTGCAATATACAATACTTACTTATTTGTTTGCTTATATTCTGTCTCCCATTGCTATAGTACAAGCTGCATGAAGGCAGGAATCTATCAGTTTCATTTACTGTTTTCTTCTATTTTGTTTTTTGATTGACACATTATATTTGTCTATATTTATGAGATGCTGTGTGATGTTTTGATTCATGTGCACACTGGGTAATGACCAACTCAGGGTAATTAGCATATCTATCATCTTATACTTCTTTATGGTGAGTACACTAGAAATCCTTTCTTCCAACTGTTCTGAGATGCACATTTCATTATCGTTAATTATCTTCACCCTGCTGTGCATAGAACACCAGAACCCATCCTTCCCATCCAACAGTAATATTCTAACTGTTGAACTGACATTTCCTCATGTCTCCTCCTCCCTAGTGTCTGGCACACAGAAGAAGCATGATAAATATTTTGCAATGAATGAATGCTCATTCCTTAGATTATTACTTGTGCTAAGAATTCACTTTAGGCCACTAGAGCTGTGCCTGAAATCTGGTATCCTCAGAGAAGATTTGAACATCTTTCCTTCACACCATCCTGGACTCTTTAAACACAATATCAGCTTAGCCTTCAGTTGTTAAGGTTGAATAAAGGCTGACTTTATTTTTTCACCCTATTTAAACTGTTAATTAGAACTTAGTCTCCTGTCAACATATGTGAGCTTTCTGCACATGTTAACATTTCTTGTCATCATCCTGGCTCCCAAAACCATAGCACACTTTTATCCACCTCAAAGAGAGAATCTATTACTGTACTATCATCAGTTTCAATGTGATATCTGAAATTATGCATGTCTTACTTCTTTCTTCTCTTCTTTCCTCCTAATTACCTTGTTTCTTTCCTTCTTTCCCTACACATTTCCCTGCCCATTACCCTTGTTCCCTTCACTTCCCTCCTTCTGTGGAAACTCTTTTAGTTGGCCTGGGATAATCTAGAATTAAAATGCAAGAAATTTTCACATGAACTGGATATGACAGACTTTAGTATTCTACCTTGTTTCACCCAAATCTACCCTCACCTAGTTCAACATAGCATTCTAGAAACAGCCACCTGAAAGGTGGTACATAGAAGCCAATGCTGTGGCATAGTAGGCTAAGCCTCCACTGCAGCATCAGCATCCTATATGGACTCCTCTTCCAATACAGCTCCCTGCTTATATGCCTCGGAAAGCAGCAGAAAATGGTCCCTGCACACACATGAGAGACCCGGAAGAAGCTCCTTGCTCCTGATTGGCCAAGCCCTGGCCATTGCAATCATTTTGGGAGTGAACCAGTGGATGGAAGACCTTTCCCTTTGTCTTTGCCTCTCTATGTAACTCTGTCTCTCAAATAAATAAATAAATCTAAAAAAAAAAAAAAAGAAAAAAGATAAAAAGGTGATTCATAGCATAGGGTCTGGAACTACACTGTTGCTTGGGTTCACATCCTTGCTTCACCGGTATTGTTATATCAACTTTGCCTGTTTAGTTTATATTACATTTATAGTTTCTTCATCTGTAATTTGGGGATAATAATTTCGGGTACTTTGTAGATTGATGACAAGGATTAGATGAGTTAATATAGTTAAGTTATTAGGAGTGCTTAAGCAGACAATAATAGTTGATTCTCATTATTGCAAAAAGGATAGCCAAATTAAAATTCTTATAAAATATACTCTTCTTTTGTACAAAAAAAAATGTATTTACCAATGTCCTGGCCAAATTGAACAACTAAGGAACTACTTAGTGAGGGAGCATCATCACCACTGAGGAGTCCCAAATTTCAGTATTTCTGAACACTTCTGTTGACAAATGCTAACTACACAGTATACATGGCATTATTTTTTCAAAACTGTACAAGATAGAGTTCATGCAGAGGCAGACCCTGAGGCAAGAATGTACATGCCAAGTAATTCATTTGTGAGTGGTCATAGGATGTACTGGCAAGGGAGTAGATAATGTAGGAGAGGAATCAGTAAAGAGTATAATATGAGGCAGGTTCTACTATGTCCAGTGTGGTCTTAATCCTGGCACATAAAGTTGTGTGAGAATGTAAATCATGTTTCAGAGTTACCCACATTGAATGGTAAATGAATAGTGGTGTTTATCTGCCAATAGCTACCTGTTTTCAGCTGAGGTATGGTGGGAGAAATGAAGCTAAACTTCAACCCCCTAGGAACTGTGGGCCTTGATCACTTAAGAGAACTCTCAACCAGTCACAGGCACTTGGAGTTGGCAGCTGCCATTCAGAGTACAGGGAATGCTGAGTAAGGAAAGAGTATGGCTGAGTTCCCAAGAGTATCTGTTTCACATACAAACGAAACTTAAGCTTTCAGTAATGACAGGTAAATAGAGACTTAAATGGATAAACATTACTTTCACAACAAGATTTAAAATAGTTAAAGCTCTGAAGCACAATTTTTTTTCAAGCTTAAAACATGATGTTAAGAATTTTTGTGTTTATGAATTCAGATGAGATACAGTAAAGCAAGATTTGATGGCAACAATAGTAACCATACTTTGGAAAATTTTACTTAGCTATTAATTTTCCTCAAAAACAAAACATAATTTATTTTTAACATGCTTCAAAACTTTCAGAAAATTTAATTTTTTCAAAATCATAATACTATTATTCATGTAGTAGATATTATGAACTCTATGTATGATCACAATCAACCATGCTACTATTGTCAGAATAATTATTACTTATGTCTCTCATTCATCTGTAGTTATGCCTTAATATATTAGCTATAAATTAAAATTTTCATGTGTAAGTGGACATTTATCTGCATAGCTACTGTCAAAAGCATTAGGTAATTTTAAATTCAATATATCTATTGAAACCATATGTATTTTTAGTAATATTTTGTGCAGAAAGCAATCACTTTAAATTATTACCCAATATTTGTGTTATATTATGCTTTCAAGAAATATGTATGTTAAACCACAGCAGCACCTACTGTAAGTTGTGTAATTTGATTCATGCAAATCTGTCAGGAATAAAATCAACCACAACTTAATTTCCAACCTTTCCAACCAGCAGCTGTACAATTTATGCACTGCTTTTCTATTTTTACTACTGGATAATGACAATGATAAATGTCTTTAAGAGGAAATACATATTCATTGAAAAGACTGAGCTCAAAACTATCACCCTTTAAAAAGCCCATGAAGGTAAGAAGCCCATTTGCCTGCTACAGGAGATTTGTTAGCTGAGAAAAGGAATTATGCCTGCCTCATGAGGACTCAGTAATTCAGTTAAACTAAACCTTCAATAACAACTTCTTGTAAACCACAGTAATCAGTACTATTATAATTGGTGTCAGTCATAATAATATGAAATACATCAGGCTGAACAACTGATTAACTGTGAGTGTAGCTGGAGGCCTATCATCCTCATTGTGTCAGCTTAAGAGGTATACAAAAGTATTCAATGGGCAACTTAATAAGTTCAGGGTCACTGCTGTTCTAACCCATATGTCTATGAACATGAAAAAGAATGAATATTAGCTGATTAAAAATGATTTGCATGTTGAATGACAATGATGAACTTACAAACTGTGCTGTCACAAGAGATTAGTTAATGTGAAAAATGACGGGAATGCTGGAATGTCTCCTTTATCAATTGATTGGGTTTCTCTTCCTCACCATACCGATGAGTAATTTGACTTTTACTTCAATAAGAATAAGAAATAGCATCATCCTGAAAAGAATGGACTAGAGATCCCTGTAGCTGTTATTTTGTTTCAGTGTGTAATTTTACAGCTTATTTGACATAATGTAAAATATTAAAGTCAAGTCACCCAAGATATTGCAATACTGATTTCCAAAACAAATAGCTGTATCTATTTGTATACATATGCAGACAAATATGTGATATGGAATGAACTCCCAAGAAATCATTTAGGGTATAAAATACTTTAGCTATTATATGCTACTGATAGCAAACTCATCTTCTGTCTAGGATCTTATGCTGTTTGCGGTGGAAAATACCAAGTTCTGGCTATACTATAATATTTTGAGTGGGAAATTATCATCAAAAGTATCTTGAGACACTTATTATTATGTACATATTCTTTATGCTTCATTATCTTCAAACACTGCCTACTAAAATTCATAGCCTATTTTCCCATCATGATTTGTCTTAGTTCAGAATTCAGTAACTTGTTAGTTTAAAACAGGCTGGATTTTGTCGGTAAGCTTTGGCTGGTAGTTTTAAAGAAAATGTTTATTGGTTTCTATTCAATTATACTCCATACATTACAGTAGGGGTTTTGACACTGACTTAAAATTGAATATGCATAAGTGGAAAACATAAAACAAAATATGTAATAGATGTAACTTCAAATCTTGTCTAATTTTTCCCCTTGTTGGGAGAGGAAATTAATATATTGTCTTGGGAATAAAATCTGTTTCTCTCCCAAAGCTTGCTTTTTTGATACTTCATTTTTGAACTCAGCAAGTGTGCAAACTATTATTATTATATATGCCTTTGTTTTAGGAAGCTTCTCTACAGTAAATGTTACAAAATATCTCTTCTAATATATATCTGCCTTTATGTCCAGATTCCTAAATCTAATCATCCTGTAAAATGTTCTCAAGAATTCCATGTGTAAGGCAAAATGTCTTTATGTATATACAATTTAAGTTGGTTGTCACAGTGCTACTGATGATCCATGTGAGCATTTTGAGAGATCTAAATGAAAGTGCATTGCTTTTACCTTCAGAGACTCCTCTTGTTTAAAGAGATCTTCAAAATCTTTAGCAGAGAGGTCAGGAGCATTGAGGAGTTGATCCACTTCTGATAGGGCTTGTGAGACATGAGTGATCTCCGTCAGATAAGTAGAAGGCACATAAGAAATTTCCAAAGGCATGTCTTCAGTCATTACTACCATCGTTTCTTCACGGACAGTGTGCTGGTATAGATATACAAAAGAAAAATCCTTTTAGCTTCCTAATAATGGAAATTCTACTACTGAATTTACATAGGTTCCAGTCTCTAGCTGACAGAGGGCTGAAAATAAGTTTAATTCATGATGGTAAGTGTAGTAAAGAGGTTATTTATATATTCTCTTCTTCCAAAAGATACATCATGTTAGCACCATGACTATAAAATGAAAGACCAAAAGCCAAAAGGTCACAAAGATGGAATTTTTACTCTAAGAAAATGATTATTTTTACAACTGGCTTTTAAATTTTAATTCTAAGCTTCCTGGAAACCTAGTTATGGAGGTGATCCTACATCTATTACATTTATAACTAAGGGATCTTTGCTAGACTTTCCCTGCTTAATTTTGATTGAAGTACAAGAGGCAATACAGTGCTGTTTTCTTTTCCTGGTAAGTACCTTTCTGTTAAGCATCACTCTCCTCCAAATTCCAGACATCAACTTCTCCCTTTGATGCTGGTTTATTGCTTAATCAAGGTACTAGGTGTATAGTGCTGTGGAATTTATCTTAATAAGAACTTCAGAATGTCCGGAGATCTAAGGGAGCAATAGCCAATCCACCTGAGTTTACATTTTCCTATCTGAGCTTCAAGTGTTAGGGATGATAAGGGTTTGTAGCTTAGAGTTCTTTTGGAGTTTCTCAGTAGTGTTTCTTTCCCCATTCCTTAAAAGAGCAAGAAATAAATACCACTTGGCACACAAATCCAGAAAGATGGATGACCTCTGCTCTCTTCTGTCTACACTCTAGGCAGCAGAAGTCTGGTAATTGAAATTATTCTCCCAGTAACTCTGTTTGGAATTGATCAACTGCCACCTGCCTGTTGATGGGGTCAGCAGAAGGTTTCAGTGGCAGGGTCTCTGGGGATGTTTGGACAATAAGCATGCAAACACCGCCATTTATTACTGTGCAGCCTTTTATGACAAGGCCACATACATTTTTGCAGTAATGTAATTAAATAAATGGGCTGTGGGATCTCAGACTGAATCCCCCACAAAGATGAATAAAAAGTATAAGCTGGCCAGTTTATGATTTCTTGATAAATTCTCTTGCCCAATATTTTTGTGCCCAGTATTTTTATACTCATGTTTACATAATATAAAAATAAAATCATTCTAATTTAGATGTTGCATCTACTTGAGACATAGCAAATTCATAGAATTGCACAGTTTTTTTTTTTTTTGACAGGCAGAGTGGACAGTGAGAGAGAGAGAGACAGAGAGAAAGGTCTTCCTTTGCCATTGGTTCACCCTCCAATGGCCGCCGTGGCCGGCGCGCTGTGGCTGGTGCACCACACTGATCCGATGGCAGGAGCCAGGTGCTTCTCCTGGTCTCCCATGCGGTTGCAGGGCCCAAGTACTTGGGCCATCCTCCACTGCACTCCCTGGCCACAGCAGAGAGCTGGCCTGGAAGAGGGGCAACCGGGACAGAATCCAGCGCCCCGACCGGGACTAGAACCCGGTGTGCTGGCGCCGCTAGGCAGAGGATTAGCCTGTTGAGCCACGGCGCCGGCACAGTTAGTTTTAAAATGACATAATTATACCTTTTTTGCCAAGTTTGGCTTACTGGGTATCTTGTTTAAATTAATGTCACACATTCCTTCATGGTAAATGGAATGATAATATACACACATTTCTTACTTGCATTTCAGTGATATTAGAAACTTGAGCCAAAGTTTAAGATAATTCAGTATTTAACCATAGATTTTAAATTCAAATTCTCAATTTCTGCATTTCAATCCAAACAATGTCATTATTAAATACAAAATGGGCTATTTGAAAATGTGCATTTTCTACTAATACATTGAGTATAACACTAAACAGTACAGTCAACAGAAGTAAAATAAATTTATTGTAACTTTTATGCATTCCATTAGTCTGGTGATTGTGTTGTTCTTATTAAAATTTTGAAGTTAATAAATTTGTCTTCATGTAGGTCTTGGGCTGTGTTGTGGTGTAATGGGTTTAAGTCCTGGCTGCTGTACTTCTGGTCCAGCTCCCTGATAATGCAACTGGAAAAGCAGTAGAAGATGACCCACGTGCTGGGGCCCCAGCTATCGATGTTGGAGACCTGAAGCTGTCTTCACTCTGGCAGAGCCCCAGATGCTATAGCCATTGAGGAGTGAAGCAGCGGATGGAAGATCTCTCTCTCTCCAACTCTACACTTCAAATAATTAAAATAAATATTTAAAAAATAAGTTTGTCTACTTATTTGCATGTTTGCTTTATCTCCTTAATTAGATACTTTTGTGTCACCTAAAACATGCATCTTAATGACACTTATAGAATTACCTTTGTTTTAATCATATGCATTTTATATCTGTAAGTTTTTAGAGAACAGTGGTTTTAGAGAGAGATGGGTAGAATAAAGTGGTATTTTTTTTCTTATTCATTTAGTTTGTTGTTTAACCAAAGGGGTTGCTACAGAATCATTCGTTATATCTTTAAACTATATAGAGAAAATTTGTGTCTCATCAAAAAAGTCTAAAAGATTTCTCTGTATGTCTTCATTTTTTCTCAAAAGGAAAATAAGTTTATGTTCTTCATAGCCTTTTCTCTTTTTTTCTTCTTTGACATAAAGTTTCCTTGATATTCATTATCTAAATTTAGGATGCTCTCAGCTATCTTAGTACCTCTTGAATATAGTAATTATGGATGCTAGGTAGCAAAGAACTTCACTGATTGGTCAAATACAATAAAGACACTAAAAATGCACTCACATTTGACCACTAACTCAGATTTAGCTCCTTGAAACAAAATTTAAGACTCAAATTAATAACTGCTTCGGTGTTTGTGCCTAATCCTATTTTGTTTGGCATAGAGGAACTTTAAAGGAAACTAAGATTTGCTTTAGTAATAATTAGTACTGACTACATAGCTCTGAAGGCTGGAATGGTATATGTCAGCAAGTAAGATCTATCAGCAAAAGTTCTCAACCAGGATCCTAAGAAAATAGGCAGCACACTGTCTTCTCACTTCTCATTTGTTAAACTTGTCTCTACTTAACTACACATGCCTGTTATAGATCCTTTGTTATATATTGACTAAGGTACTTTTTTTTTTTTTTTTTTTTTTTTTTTTTTTTTTTTTTTTTTTTTTGACAGGCAGAGTGGACAGTGAGAGAGAGAGACAGAGAGAGAAAGGTCTTCCTTTGCCGTTGGTTCACCCTCCAATGGCCGCCGCTGCAGCCGGCGCACCGCGCTGATCCGTTGGCAGGAGCCAGGATCCAGGTGCTTTTCCTGGTCTCCCATGGGGTGCAGGGCCCAAGCACCTGGGCCATCCTCCACTGCACTCCCTGGCCATAGCAGAGAGCTGGCCTGGAAGAGGGGCAACCGGGACAGAATCCGGCGCCCCAACCGGGACTAGAACCCGGTGTGCCGGCGCCGCAAGGTGGAGGATTAGCCTATTGAGCCACGGCGCCGGCAACTTCTTTTCCTCACAATACATATTCAACAGCATGTCAGGAGAAAAAACATTTTTGCTTATATTTCAGTATTTCAGAGGAATGTTCGATAGCCTCTACTCAAATACCCAAATCTTCCAATAATTTAAATTCTGTATGTAGTTCTAGAAATCATTGTTCAAAAATGTCTTTAAAAGCCATTGTTAACATGATTGTAATTCCCTTTGGGAAACATTAACCATTGCACGGCAGGTAAGGAATGTTCAAATAATATGCGTATTGTAATTACTCTCAAGACTTCCAGAGATAAATTTTGAAGCAATTGGTGTCATTTCAAGGAAATAAGTAGACTATGCCATATCCTAACAAATTCTCCAAAATAGAAATATTTAAACTTTCAACAGTTGATTAGAGCAATAAAAGAAAGATATAACTTTTTGTTTTTATAAAAGATCTGGATGAGAAAGACCTTGCTATCTTTACTGTCCTAAACTACTGATAATTAAGCAATTTCTGTCTCTTCTTTTCCTCTATTACAAAAAAGTATTAAAATGCCCATAATTACTAAAATGACAATGATTATCTGTGACCACTGATTACACTGTATTTTATAAATAAAGCTAAAAGGTTAATGGACATTCTATCTATCTATATGTATATAAAATGAAGACTAATCTATTGGAGGATTTAGTTCCTCCAACAGGTTTGATACACAATACTCAGTCATCATGGATATAAAATGGTACCCATCAGCTCAATAGAGAAAGCTAAGGGATGAATCTGTGAATTTTCATGAGAAACAGAAAGGAGCCAAAGTAATTCTTTGATACCACTAGGAAACAGAAACTGTTTCTAGACTCTGTTTTATAAATTTTGAATATTCTTGTTTAGTCTACGGCCATACCAACCTGAATGTGCCTGATCTCGCCTGAATATTATTATTGCATTCTCTGAAACACAATAATTTAATATTAAGCTGTATTATTTCATAATTTTCATATTCAAGAAACTGCCAAAAATTAAAAAAAGAGAGTTAGATATTTGGAAATAGACTCTAAAATATAGCATTCCTTTTGCCAAAATCATGCAGGTCTATAATGAATAAGTGCAGCAACTGAATGACTTTCAGTTTGTTTTAATAAAAATTTCAGTCATTAAAAAAATCAGTGTAATTGGAAGTATCATGTTCATTTTCTCTTCCTTATGCAAAACCCATGCACTTATATTCAGATTAAGCCTTTTCATATGAATTTCATTACGTCTGCCTTGAGTAATTATATCCCTCTGAATTCTCATGTGTACACATCCTAACCTTTTGAAATTCAACTTGCTTTTGTTAATGGTCTTTACTATCTTATATCATTACATATTATATCATTACATTACATATATTCATGCATCATTAGTAAGAAGTGTTGTAGCCATAGTAATTCATTTTATTTCTCTCTGTTCACTTAACAGAGTCTAGAAACAGTTTCTGTTTCCTAGTGGTATCAAAGAATTACTTTGGCTCCTTTCTGTTTCTCATGAAAATTCACAGATTCATCCCTTAGCTTTCTCTATTGAGCTGATGGGTACCATTTAAATTCTGTTATCCATGATGACTGAGTGTTATGTATCAAACATACATACATGTCTTCATCCCCTCCATTTATCAAAGTACTTCTCTCTCCTTCAAATGCATTGTGGTTACTGGTCCAATTAGGAGTCATGAGGTCAATACAACTCAAAATGAAAATGTACTGTATGTCACATTATGACGTAACAATCACTTATGTATGAATATGTTACATAGAAATAAATGTTGCATAAATGCTTTAAATAAATATGGTGCATAGAAAATATGCCAACACATTCAAAGTAAAACTTATGAAAATGGATTACTATTTAGATAATATAGGAATCTAGTAATTTTCTGTATTAGTGTAAAAATGAAAATGTTTCAAATATTTATAATGAAGTAACATGTATTAATAATTTCAAGTGAGTCATTATACGAAAATCTGTGAATCATGACATAAAATGCATTAATTTATATCAGATTATTTCTCCCCAAAAGACCCTTTTAAATATCATGGATTATTAAAAATAGTAACACAGAGGTTTGTAAATCCCAAATAGGATTACAGACTTCAAGTGAGATCTGATGGGTAAAAACAAAATGGAAGTAGGAAAGATTAACATTACCTTAGACAAGACAAGTCATTTTGTCTCCTACCCTCCAAATTCCTAAGGCAAAGACAAGTAAGCTTTTTTCGAAAGTTCATTACAGCATTAAGGAAAGCAGTTTTTTTTTTTTTAAATTATTTCTCGTGGGTCATTTATAGAAGTGGAAAAAGGTAAATCAAAAAATCAAAATTGACAAAAAAAAATACAGTAACGATTCCCTGGGTGAACAAAAGCCTAAAATGATAAAGCCTAAAGGAACAAAAAACAAAACCAGAACAAGAGTAGGGAACAGATAAGATCACTGTGGATTTAGAGTGCCATGTTCACTGCTTTGGATACACATAAATGCCACAGCAATACTACAATTCTGACAATACTTAGTCGTGTATGTTGTAATTAAGGCACTGGATAGAAACACCTTGAATAATCAGTCTAATAAGTGCACATTAATTGATTGTGACCCTGAATAGAGAAAATAGCAATGAGAGAGTATTTATTCCTCCATGATTAATCCCTCCTTGTTATATCATCTAGAAAACAGCTTACACAAGCTATGGAACAAATAAAGTGAATAATCATTAAGTAACCCATAAACAAACTATGTTAATCTTATAATTTACCCCTCTCATGATGGAAAAAAAAATAAAACCCACAGAAATACATAAGGTAATTAATGCAAAATATTGCAGAATATCATCCTTTATAACCGTATTATTTTCTAAAATTAGAATGGATTTTTGGAGCACGGCAGGCTGTCAATAGAAGCGAGATGCAGGTAAAGCCGGATTTGCCTGTATTTAAATTAACACAGCCTGCTTCTAGATGGCCAGCCATATATAGTGTCCTGTGTAGAAGGTCCAGTCAGACTAGCTCAGTGTCCTGCCTCATGTCGATTCTTCCCCTTCTCTACCATTGAATTTGCCCAATTCCTCAGGGCCAAGCTCAATTACTATCTAATTAAGCTGATAAACTGAATCTCAAAAATGTGTTAATGGCTTATAGTGGCTTAATGTGTTATCCTTCAAAGGACAACATTTGCATTTTAATAGGGATTTTCCATGAATTAACATAAATTAGTAACTTGGTAGAATTTTAGTCACTAAGTTTGGTGGCCTGTGATAAAATTGAAAGAAAAAGGTCTTGGCTTCCCATTATGGTAAGTGTCAGTACATAAGCACCAACATACAAGTATCAACATATATGGTCTGCCTTGTAAGGGAAGAACAACAAAATAATTTAACTAAGCAGATAAATTACATGCCCTAGGTACCTTAGGATGCAAAATAAATGCATCAAAGACTCATGTACAGTACCTAGTACATAAAAGGCTATAATATATTTGTTGCATAAATGAACAAATATCCGTTGAAAGTATAATTAATTAAAAAAATAGCTATTTGTTAGCTGGGATCTCTAGTAATATAAATTGTAGATTAAAGTTCCCAGAATTCACAGGGATATTTTGTTAATTGCATAATGTATTACTTATTAGTATAGATTTAAAAGATTTTAGATTTAACTACACATTTGCCCCATTTAAAACAAACTACATAAGTGCTATTGAACATACAAGTTTTGGGTCTTCAATAGTTTTTCAGATATTAATGTAACTCAGTATATGTGAACAAAACCAGAAACAACTATTTGAGGTAGTGTTATACAGACAATTTTGGTACATAGTAATTTTGGCCTCTTCATGGAGGTCACAATGCAGACTGAAGGTTCTCAGAAGACTGGCAGTGAGAAATCAATTAACTCTTGATAACTCTTTCCAAACTCTTCACATAAAACTTTTCACTTACATATATATCACCTATTTTGAAATGGTTTACTAGCTTGGGAATATCTGTCATAAGAATACTTTCATATTTTCTCATATAAAAATGAATACACACAAATATATAATTCAATATGAAAATAAAAATAATATACAAGTAATGGGATTTTCTTACATTCTGCAATTATATTTTATCCTACTATATTAATTCTTATTGTCCTGTGGATCATCCAGCTTGAAAGAATTTTGTAGAACAGACTCAAAATGTTATTTACTTCTATTCTCTTCAAGCAAGTCAGAAAATGTTGCCACTATTTAAAGTGAGAATTCAGTACCTATGCCAGAATATGTATGTACCATAATTAAATTTTTGAATGATTTTTTTAATGATTAGAAATGTAATGGGGCCGGAGCTGTGGCGCAGTGGGTTAACACCCTGGCCTGAAGCACCGGCATCCCCTATGGGTGCTGGTTTGAATCCTGGCTGCTCCACTTCTGATCCCGCTCTCTGCTATGGCCTGGCAAAGCAGTAGAGGATTGGGCCCCTGCACCTGTGTGGGAGACCTAGAAGAAGCTCCTGGCTCCTGGCTTCTGATTGGAGCAGCTCCGGTCATTGCGGCCAATTCGGGAGTGGACCATCAGATGGAAGACCTCTCTCTCTCTCTTTCTGCCTCTCCTCTCTCTGTGAAACTGACTTTCAAATAAAAAAGTCTTAAAAAAAAAAAAAAGAAATGCAATAGTGAAGATGTCTACAACCACCCTGTCCAATATGACTACTTAAATTTAAATCTTAAAATAAATACAAGTAAAAATTCAGTATGTCAGTTATACTAGCCATATTTAAAAAGCACCTGATTGCTGCAAGTATCTAGTGACTAATGTTTTGGACAGTGCAGATATATTTTAAAAAATCCATCAGTATAGCAAGTTTTATTGGTGAATACTAATATAGAAAATCCAATGTGTTTCCTTTATAAGCAAGGTAAATACTCAAATATGGTCTGTGATGGTTTCCTATCCTACTCATTGTCCCTCGCCAATGGGATATCCAGTTCCTACTATAGTCAAAGCTACCTAATACACACTCAATTAATATTCTTGCACAATGGCAATCATTTAGGAAATAATTTATTTCTCAAATTGCTGATGGGATTAAAATATAACAAAATCAATAGTGTAGAAATATATCTATTTTATGTTAAAAATTTTAACACTAGTATTTTATCTAATCAGAAAATAACTCTTGTAGCATATCTAGATAGTTTTGCTAACAAAGATGATTTAGACTGGCTACTGAATGCAATTTAAAATTTCAGAAGATTAAAAATCAATGTATCATTATACCACATGATTTATTTTATTGAATTTCCTACAAATTTTGTTTTCATGTAGATATAGCTTAAGTATGTCACAGCTCACTCATCTCTGATGAAGTTAATATACTTACCTACTGTGAATTATAATAAATATGGATTTTTCAAAGTTCATTTATTTATGCACATGCATGTTTGTGTATATGTACATACAGATATGCAAAGTGGAAATGTTGAGGAAATGAGAACATCATCTCATACAGGCAATGTTTTCTTTTTTTGTTTGTTTTTTGACAGCCAGAGTGGACAGTGGGAGAGACAGAGAGAAAGGTCTTCCTTTGCTGTTGGTTCACCCTCCAATGCCCGGCGCGTGCACCGCGCTGATCCGATGGCAGAAGCCAGGTACTTATCCTGGTCTCCCATAGGGTGCAGGGCCCAAGCACTTGGGCCATCTTCCACTGCACTCCCGGGCCACAGCAGAGAGCTGGCCTGGAAGAGGGGCAACCGGGACAGAATCCGGTGCCCCAACTGGGACTAGAACCCAGTGTGCCGGCGCCGCAAGGCGAAGGATCAGCCTATTGAGCCACGGCACCGGCTCACAGGCAATGTTTTCTATCACTCTCAGCTGAGCAGAATGGAACTCAAAATAACCATGACAAATGCTAGAATCTGGAAGAAAATAAAACACAGTTACAAATAAAGATCATGAACTGATGATCTTTGAAAGATGTGTAAATCTCTGGCACAATGTGGGATGGAATTAATCTGATGATTTTCAGATGTGTATACAGGGTGATTTGTGGGAGATCACTGATTAAACAGATGGCCAGGACCTGCTTGTCTGCTTCATTCAGGATTCACTGGACAGCAACTATACAACATGGTTGAGAAGAGCCTTACCTCCAACCCTTGCTTATGTGATCAGAGATGATTTCGCAACAATAGTTCTGGAGAGGTTTCAATTTGTTAAACCAGTCTTCACCAGAAATACAAATAAACGCTTCTATTATCTTTGTTGCTTCTCAATAACTACATATGAGAATCCACAAACCTGAATTGCATTTGTACTAAGAAATGTTACACTCTTACACTTAAGTATGAGCAAAAGATGATAGACCATCTCAGGAAACATGAGGGAATGAAGAATGGAGACAAAACTAAGCATCTAGAAGGAACTTTAACAGAAATAAAGTGAGAAATATTAGAAGATAACATTAAAGCAGAGAAAGCTGGCTATTTGTTTTTTTAAAGTTCAATAGGTGATTTGAAAACCAATGGTCATTGTGAGATGTGGGTTCTGGACAATCAAACAGAAGAATATCCTGCAACATAACGAAAAATAAAATGAAATCGAAATCACAAGTGAAAAAAGTGAGACTCAGAAGACAGATCTGAGACATCTAAAGGGTGAATATAAGCACAAGAATGTGAAAAGAGGACAGAAGAGAAGTAATCAATAGAATAGGTGGAAATTTTCCTGAGCTAAAACATTACTGACTGGTTAAAGTTGGAAATGTTATCCTATTATGAAAAGAGATGAAAGAATAAGTAGGGACACATATTTGAAAACATTTTGCTTTATATACTAAGGAAAGGTCTGCATTCTGACAGCTCAGGTAGAGATATCTTCTGGAATTTGAGAAAGATGTGGGCCTAAATACAAAGAAATGAAACATGAACAACAATGAGACTTCCACTGGTAACAATGAAACCCAGAAAACACTGGAATTCAGGAAACATTGGAATGGAAAATTAGTTGTCTCCAACTCACAGAAATTACTAACAGAGGAGGAAAAAAAGATTCAAGAATGCTATTATCCATTAAATCCATTATGATGATTACAAAAGAAAGATGATTTTAAAAATGCAAGGCTTTATAAGTATACCAATACATTTTATAAGGAAATTTCCCAACTATTTCAATCATATTAAACAGAAAGTATAATAAAGAGTACTAAACAAAGTGCAATAAAGAATACAAAGTAGTGATGGGTAATAAAAGCTGTGATGCTTTTGGTTAAGTTTTGTGGAACAATGATCGTTTAAGTGTAATTTAAGTGATGCCATGACTTCTTGAACCTGATAAGTGATGATAAAAAGGAAAGCAAATAGTAGACAAGAACTGCAATTACAAATTATTGGTTTGTATCTTGGCTTGAAAAAACTGAGAAATTTTCAGAATAAATTATCTTGTAGGGAGGGCCATGTTCTTATTTCAGCGTGACCCAACAGAAATACATGCTTAAAATTACTGTTAAAAATAGGAAACTTGGGGCCAGCATTGTGGCATAGCAGGTAGAGCCACTACCCACATCTCTGGAATCCCATATATAGGCACTGGTTTGATTCCTGCCTGCTCCACTTCTGATCCAGCTCCCTGTTAATATGTCTGGAAAGGCAGTGAAGAATGGCCCAAGTCTTGGGCCCTGCCACCCATATGGGAGACCTGGATGTAGTTCCTGGCTCCTGGCTTCAGCCTGGATCAGCTCCAACCATTGCAGCCATTTGAGGAGTGACCCAGAAGATGGAAGATCTCTTTCTCTCTCTCTTTTTCTCTATGTCATTCTGAATTTCAAATAAATGTTTTTTTTTTAAAAAAAAAAACTAGAAAAATAAGATTTAGTAAAATGGCAAAGTAGACTGTAACATCTAAGTTACCTGAAACTGGGGGAGAGATGTAGCAGAGCGTAGTGAAGGAGATAATTGATTGCAAAATTATGGACAAGGGATTGGGGAAATAAAATCTTTGATAAAATGAGCATAAAAATGACAGAAGGAATTTAAATAATTGTAGAGTCATAAGAAGTAGCATAACAAAAATGAATTTCTTTAAATTTCCCCATAACAAGATAAAAAATTCTCAGTAGGGTTTAAAATACACACTCCAGGGATGGGCTTTGTAGCATAGCATGTTAACTCATTATTTGATACCTACATCCCATATTAGAGTGCATGGGATAGAGTCCCATCTCTGCTTCCAATCCAGCTTCCTGCAAATGCACCTGGGAGGTAGCAGATCGAGTCATTGGGTCCCTGCTACCCATGTGGGATAATCAGATGGAGCTCTGTGTTCCTGGCTTTTGGCTGGTCAAGTCCCCAGTGTTGCAGATATTTGGGAAGTGATCCAGAGAGTGAAAAATATCTCTTTCTCTTCCTTTCAGATAATCAAATATTAAAAATGCCAGGTTTAAAGTGTTTGAGAAACATAAAAACAAGGTAAGGATAGATGATGCTATAATAGGAAAATAACTTTTAAAATTAAGAATCAAAATAATATCAAATGAAGCAGGACTCAAGTTCCAAAAGAACTGGATGGGTTGAAAAGAACCATTATAATGATGAAAGTTATATTTCTTACAACAAGAAGCATTTATTTTTATGCCCCAAACATTTGGGTAAATTTCATATAAGGTAAAAATAAAGTAAAAAGAGAATAAAAAACATAAGTTTTATTGGTAGCCTGCATATACACCTTTCAGCATTTGTTAGATCAAAACAAATGAAAAAAAAAAGGATAGAAGTGATTTTATTTAAAACAACACAAATTTAGTTCATAATTTGAAACTTAAAATATCATATATCCACTAAGCAAACTTTAAAAACATAGAAAAGTGATGTTACAGGTCACTTTTCTTATCATAATCTAATAATCCAGAAATATGGATGAATGATAGAGTATTTTGGTTCATCTTCTAATGCTTTTAAAAAATGCGGATTTGTATGCACTGTTTTGGAAAAATGTTCCTGATAGATAGGAAACCTATACCTACAAACTGCTCTATAGATAGAGAAGGAGAGGGAGGCAATATTTTTAAACATGAAAATATATCTATATTTAGTATTTATCATTAAGCATTATATGTCAGGAGAATATAATACTTATTATATTACTTATTTCAGAGAGGGTACAATTAAGAGTAGGAAAAAACTGAGATGTTTTCTTAATACATCTGTGTACTGATTGAGAAATTAATATAATAATAAATGCATTTAAATTTAGCATGCAGACCTATGAAATAGCATTCAGTAATAGAAGCAAGAAGAAAGTGATTGTAATGGTAAATAAACACTTTATGTGTCTTGGCTTTCCATGCCTGAAATACTCTCATGGGCTTTTTTAGCCGGATCCGAATGCCTTAAGGGCTGATTCTGGGGCCAGAGTGCTGTTTAGGACATCTGCTATTCTATGAGTCTGCTGTGTATCCCACTTCCCATGTTTTATCATTCTCTCCTTTTTAATTTTATCAGTTAGTATTAGCAGACACCAGTCTTGTTTGTGTGAGCCCTTTGACTCTTAATCCTATCAAATTAAATGAAAGATCTCTGTGAGTGAGATCCAAGTGGAAAGAACAGGCCATCAAAGAAGGAGGTACCTTTCTCCTCCTCTAAAGGGAGGAGAGAACTTCCAGTTTGACTATGACCTTGTCTAAATAAGATTGGAGTTGGTGAACTCAAAAGGCTTCCATAGCCTTGGAAGCTCATGACAAAAGCCTAGGATGATTACTGATGCCATAAACAAGAGTGTCAATTGTTAAATCAACAACAGGAGTCACTGTGCACTTACTCCTCATGTAGGATCTTTGTCCTTAATGTGTTGTGCAATGTGAATTAACAGTATAACTAGTACTCAAACAGTACTTTATACTTTGTGTTTCTGTGTGGGTGCAGTCTGTTGAAATCTTTACTTAGTATATACTAAATTGATCTTCTGTATATAAAGATAATTGAAAAAGAATTTTGATGTGATTGGGATGGGAGAAGGAGCGGGAGATGGGATGGTTGTGGGTGGGAGGGAGATTATGGGGGGGAAGCCATTGTAATCCATAAGGTGTACTTTGGAAATTTATATTTATTAAATAAAAGTTTAAAAAATAAAAAAATTTAAAAATGTAATTCAAAAAATACTTTATGTAACATATGCAACATGGTTATCAGCAGGCACTTCTGGTTATAACTGACTTGGCCATAACAGAAGGATTTACATCTATTAACACTATAGGAAAGCCTTACTAGTAATTAACTCTAACATTTATAGAAGCACAGAGCAATAAAATGCATAAGAAAGGAAAATGAATGTATTCTGAAAGAAAATTTACATCATCACCTGCAATAACATGGGTGCTCCTCATGGCATACCAACTGACTGAAAAGTTCTGGCAAAGACTGGTGGCTGCTGTTGTACAGGAAGAAGACAATTATTTTTAGATGCTAGGGATTACGTAAGTTGACTGAGGAAACAACAGCAAATGGAAAACAGCACTGGCAGATGGCATCCTATACTAGATCAATTTTGATTGTTCTTAAATACTAAGCTTATAAATAGCTAATTAATATAATTATTGAGAAAATACTCCAAACAGACATTTATTAAGGTGAGAATAATCAATGAAATTACAGTTTTGGCTTCTTTGTTCCATTTTAAAAATGGCTGCTATAGGGGTTCTGTGCTCTGGCATATGACATCTGTATCTCATGTGGGTTCAAGACCTGGTTGGCTGCACTTACAATCCAGCTCCCTGCTGGTGGCCTGGGAAAAGTAGCAGAGGATGGCCCAAATGCTTGAGCTCCTGCCACAATTGTGGGAGACCTGGAAGAACCACCTGGCTTCTGCTTGGCCCAGTCTTTGCCACTGCAGCCATCCGGGGAGTGAACCAGCAGATGGAGAGTCTCTCTCTGTCTCTCCTCCTAATTCTCTAAATAAATAAATCTGTTTAAAAAATTACTCTTGAGAAGTGGCTGTTCTAATGCTCCCCATGCATTCTAAATTCCTTTGTTAAGCTGAAAAGTTTTCCTCTTTGGTCTGACACCTTAGGTCATCTTTATTTGATGGGTACTAATAACCTCGAGATATGTGACTAATTCTCTTTATAAAATTATATGACCTAACTCTAAATAACATGCATTTGATAGCCCATATTCTATTCTATTAAATATTCACAATAATTTTATATGCCTGCAGTAAAAATAGGGAGATATAAAACAGAACTTTTGGACTCTAAAAGATGGAGATAAACTAAAAAAAAAAAATCATCATCTCAATGAGTTCAGCAGGCATTTTTTCAAGCTAATGTATTTCAAAGTATGCAAATATGTGTAACTACATAAGCTTATATGCAACATGCATAGATATATGCATATGTATATATACACATAGATTCAAACAGATAGAGGTGGCAGTGTGTAGGCATTTTTTAGAAAGCTACTATGCCACGCATCAGTATGCATTGAACACTTTAACTTTTATTTAATGAATATAAATTTCCAAAGTACAGCTTATGGATTGCAATGGCTTCCCCCCCATAATGTCCCTCCCACCCGCAACCCTCCCCTTTCCCACTCCCTCTCCCCTTCCATTCACATCATGATTCATTTTCGATTCTCTTTATATACAGAAGATCAGTTTAGCATACATTAAGTAAAGATTTCAACAGTTTGCTCCCACACAGAAACATAAAGTGAAAAATACTGTTTGAGTACTAGTTATAGCATTAAATCTCAACGTACAGCACACTAACGACAAAGATCCTACATGAGGAGTAAGTGCACAGTGACTCCTGTTGTTAGCAAATTGACACTCTCGTTTATGGCATCAGTAATCACCCTAGGCTCTTGTCATGAGCTGCCAAGGCTATGGAAGCCTTTTGAGTTCACTGACTCTGATCATATTTAGACAAGGCCATGGTCAAAGTGGAAGTTCTCTCCTCCCTTTAGAGAAAGGTACCTCCTTCTTTGATGACCCGTTCTTTCCACTGGGATCTCACTCGCGGAGATCTTTCATTTAGGTTTTTTTTTTCCCCCAGAGTGTCTTGGCTTTCCATGCCTGAAATACTCTCATGGGCATTTCAGCCAGATCCGCATGCCTTAAGGGCTGATTCTGAGGCCAGAGTGCTGTTTAGGACATCTGCCATTCTAGGGGTCTGCTGTGTATCTCACTTCCCATGTTGGATCATTCTCTCCCTTTTTTATTCTATTACACATAGTAGGTGAAAGTCTAATGATTTCTTTACCTGACTTTATTTTTGAATAAACTGTTAAAACTAAATGTTCCTTGTTAGTCAAACCAATTCAATAATGAACACAAATTATGTATTTGTTCTCTACTTTCCTCCCTCATTTGTGTTGTCCTGTGCTAAAGAGTTTCTGACAAAAAGGGTGTTCCTGTGTATAGTTTCTTTTTTCCTCTCTACCTGGTTGCAGCTATTATTTCTTGTTTAGGCCACTTAGACTTTTTGTTTCATTTTGGCTTCTAATCTACTGGTGGCAGATCATTCAGTTTATTACTGTTTTGTCTCCAACAGCAAAATTTAAAAAGTCTGCAAAGAAGTACTTGAAAGAGTATCTCAAAAATAAGTAAACTTTGCACTTCACAAACTTCAAAAAATTGATTTAGGGAATCCAGAGACCTTCTTTTCCACTTCTTTCTTAATTCATTGCTGTACTCCAGATAAATTAGAGTATGTCCATATGACTGGTGAATAAATGAGGTGCTATTGTGTATGAAGAAACTATTAGATTGAATATCATGTTCCCCAAATAATACATTTTCCCCGGTTATAAGTAACTTTTCAAAATATGATAACAGTCACTGAACAAAAACCATTGTTCTCTTACCAAAGATTACATTCAAATATTTTTTAGTGTTTTGCAAATTTAATGACAACTTTGGCATAACGTGCTTCACTTTACTATCATGATAGCTTCTCCTTAAATAGCTTGTTCCTTGTCAATGTTCCAGGAAATAATTACCATTGTATTTTCCCGTGGCAAAAATTCCAATATAAAATTGTACTGTTCAGCCTAGTGAATTTACAAGTTTTAGCTCTAAGATATCATATTCACACGATCACTTTTAAATCTGTTTTAGATCATGTATTTTTAAAGGGTAATTAACTGAGGTCTTAGATATACATTTCCAAAATCTCTTTGTAAAAGTAGTTGCTATAGAAATATTTTGTCAAAGAGAAAAAAGGAACTTTAATTTTCACAACTTGAAATGTTTAGAATACTCCTCTAATATTCTTGTGTTTTTTTTTTTTAAAGATTTAACTAGCCATTTTGTAAATTGTGAAGAACTATGTTAAGCAAGTAGCATTATGGTTATTTGGAACTGATAAATGTTAAGGAAAGCATGCCTATTAACAGAAATGTATTTTTCCAGTTTCTGATCCTCATGTATTCCGTTTTAAATTTTGATAAGGCATAAAAGTAACATTTTTATTTTATAGTAAACTAATTTCTTTGTAGATTCCAAATACATTAACAAACGATGTTAGTATGAGTTGTTTATATCACTGAAAAAAACAAAAAGGAATTTAAGTCCAGATGAAAATATTTATAAACAAATGTCATTTTGGTAACTTCATTATTTGTGTTTGTACTAAAATTTATTAGGCAGATATTGTGAAACCCTGATTCCACCTTTTTTATTTTGCATTTTTGTTCTTATGTTTTTTTTTTCTCAAATAGGACACATGAAATTCCAAAATCTTATTCTATTGGGTAAATTTTGGGTAGCCAGTATTTTCTGCCTGAAAGGTCATAAAAATATGTGGTAATGATGTGAGATAATGGTTTACCTTCTTCATTCTAAATATTTCAAGTAATCAACATATAAACTTGATAGGAATGGTGCTCCTTCCTGAGAATGTTTCTGAAATTTGATGGTTCACAGACTTGACATTCCTTGGTCAAAATAAATACCAAAAAAAAAAAAGTTAGGGAACACCACAATGTTCCATATTTACCTTTTTCTGATAAAGAATTTATAATGGAATAATTTTAAAAATAAACCAAAAAAGAAAGCCCATTTTGAAGCTCCAAAACTGTAGAAAGTCATAATTTCAGAAAAAAAATGACAGCTCTTGTATCATTTAACTTTATGGAAAGGTCAACAATCTTGCTCTTCAATTTTGCCTTTCCTTGTGGACCAGTGAAAACTTCTGGAACACTTAGACTGGCATTAGGGTACTACTGATGCATGAATAAAGGACAACTCAGTAAGAACTGCAATGAATTCCACAGGAAGATGCCATTCCTTCACACATTAATTCACTCATTTATTCAACATATATTCTGCATTGGGCAAATTCCAGGTAATGAGAGAGACAAAATTCTTAAGGAAGCAAATTATAAATAAGTAAATATGTCAGTGTATATTTACAGATTTTGTTAACTGGTATAAGCAAAACAACGCGATGCTGTAGAGACCATGATGGAGAGATTGGAGGGAGTATTATTGTTAATGACATTAGACAGAAATGTTGAAGAAAGGTGATTTTTACTCTGCATCCTGAACGAATATGGGAGAACACCAAGCAGAAATCATGAGATAGATATTGAAGCCAAGAAAACATAGGTGCAAAGACTGCGGTCAAAGACATGGTGACATGTTTAAAGATGAGGCCATCACAACAGTAGATTAAAGAAGTCCTATCCCATAACAATTGCTGGTGAGGATGTAGAGAAAAGAGTATCTGTGCACTGTTGATAGGAATGTATGTTAGTACAGTCATTATGGAAAATGGTATGGAGGTTGTTCACAAAACTAAAAATGAGTCTATCATAGTTGTGTCACTTCTGGAAATGAAGTTAGCATACAAAAGCAATGCCTTCACTTCTCTGTTTATTGCAGCATTGTTACCATAGCCAAGCTGTGGAATCAGCCTAGGTGTCTAACAATAGCTAGATGCATAAAGAAAATGTGGTATATAAACACAATGGGATATTATTCAGCCATAGAAAAATTAAATACCGACATTTTCAACAAAATAGATGAAATATTTTAGTCGCTATTTTAAGTGAAATAATTCAGTAAAGACAAATATCACCTGTTCTCCATGTGGAAGTTAAAAAATTGATATGAATATAGAATAGTGAGCGCTAGAGGCTCCAAGGATGGAAGAGGGTGGACAGAGATAGGTTGGATAAAGGATACCAAAAGTTTGGCGAAGGAGTGCAAAACACCATCAGATAGAAATAATAAGTTCCAGTGTTCCAGCGCACAGTGGGGTGACTGTAGTTCACACTAATGTGTTATTCTGTATAAATAACAGGAAGAGAGGAGCTGGTAGGCTTTTAACATAGAAAAAAATAAAATGAAAATGCTAATTGACTGATTTGTTCAGTTTACACAATTTACATGTATTAACAATTTTACTGTACCCCATAAAATGTATGAGTATCATGTATTAATTATTTAAAAGATAAATTTTAGAAATATATTTTCCACTAAGGCCAAGATATGAAGGGTCTTAGATATCTCAAATTAACTTTCCACATCAGAAATAGTCAAGTGTATCTATGAAGCAAGAAACAAATACAGTAATATTTAATGTGTTTTTGTGATTTTCAGATATAAATCATTTAATTCTAATTTTATACAGATCACAAAATTTTTCAACACTACAGATAACTTCATGTTAAGTAATTATTTCTATTTTGTAACCCACTTTTTAATTTAAAAGGCATTAGCTATTTTGGAAAATTATCTTTTTTGATCTGAGAAACTTTCCCAATTAATTTATTTTGACACCAAGCCCCCATGCATTGTTACCCAGCTAAACAATTAACAAGACCTCTTAATTGTCAAGTAATCTGAATATCTTAAACTTGCATAGATATGAGTTCTTGTTTTTAATTAGATCCATGCATCTTTTATTCATGGATTAGTCACCACTAAATATAGCTTTCCTCTGTTCTACATGTGTTAAAATAGCCATTTAAGATTTTTAAAAAATATTCACGATTGTAGCATATGGTGTTAAATTTAAGAATGCAGTAAACTTAGACTTTCATTTGGTTCTCCATTAGATAACTGTCTATTACTAAAGGGGTACTGAGATATACACAAAATATTAAATAAGGGAAAATTATAAACTGTTTTCTAAAGAAATTAATTTATAAAATTATGTACCCTCAAATAAATGCGTTTATAATATCAAGGTAAAGTCATATTTTACACATATTACTATTTCAAAAACCATTGATTCATCAAGGACAGATTTATCAGAATAACTTAGGAAATTTGAAAATATTTTAGTGAGAATCAAAGTGGGTAATGCTATACACTTGTATTAATTCTATTCAACTGTTCTCAGAATATGTTCTATACAATAAGAGTCTTAAGCAATCATTGAAGAATCAGAATGATTCACAGATGGTATGAATGATTTAATTATTTTTAACCAGTTGTTCTGGGCATGCTCAGAAGGGTATTTTCAACCCCAGTGCAGAAGCCATCTGAGCTCCCTTCCAGCTGGTGTTCCATATTTTCAAAGCAAATTTAGATTGAAGAAAATTACACTTTTTATTGTTGAGTTTCAAAGGGAGGTCAACGAACTGTATAAATTCTTGTTCCTTTTCCCTTCATTATATGAGTTATGTTTATTGAATATCATGTCATTTGTATGACTGCTATGGATTTACCAAAGTTACTTTGTTTTATTTTGTCTGGCACGTAGGAAACACTAGATAAATGTTTACCAAATGAAAAAAAAAATCAATGTATCCAAAACAAGTTTGAATTTCTTTATAGACTCCCATAAATGCAAGGAATTTTGATTTACTCATCCTCACCATTATTGGGAGTTTCTCATTAAAAATGAACAAAAATGGAAGAAACCAAAGAAACCAACACCACCATCAAAAAAAATCCAATAGCACTAAAACTCTCAATTATAAACACTATGCCTTGATATTGGAATATGTGCCTCAAATCTTAGTATAACTTAGGAAAGTTTCCTGATAAATTTTAATTTTTGTTAGGCTTTTGTAAAGAGCAGAGAAACCCTTTGTAAAAATCCAGGCTGACATACCTCATTATACAGAATGTCAGTGATAACATGCAACAAAATAACATATTCATAATCACTTGCATTATAAAAGGAAGATAAATTTTTCTTAGTGTCCTTATTCAAAATGAGAACCAACAAAACATTTTAAAATTGTTCTTTCAGATATAATTTTTAAGATTGCAGTATTCTAAGGAAAGAGGATATTAATTTCCATGAAAATCATTATTTCATCTGATGTAAAAATAAGCTATATTCTAATTTTACATAATAAAATTACATAATAAAAATCACATAATAAAACTATACATATTAATAGTGTATGAGGCTTACTTTGATATTTATATCTAAGATTTCAGAAAAGCATATAATCATAACATAAAACTATCAATAGTTTGTGAAGTATGTGTTAAATTTCCACTTGATGGCCAAATTTGACACTATATGTAACTGTAAGGTAACATTTTTTCCTATGTTTATTTATATTTTTGGCCCCATACTGAGTTATTAATACAGTCCATTATGGTAATCTTAATTACGAATATGAGCAAATATAAAATTATGCAGCTAACTATAAAATAATTGTGACTAGTGAATCTAGTATGACACTTTCTTTCTAATAGTTTTCATTTATTGCACTCTTTCAGACCAATCATTTGAGATAATATTTATGAGGTGATATGCCATATAAGTCTTATTTATAAAATGGCAAATATAACAAGAATATTATGTAATTAATATCTTACTTTATACACAGTAATGATTTTGGATGAGAGAAAAGACGTGAAGTCCTGTGTTAACACAGTTATTTATGACTCTAGGCCAATTCATGTTCTTAAGCCTCACTGTTTGGATTATTCAATTTCAGTTATATGTATTTATTTTCCCCTCAATTATTCAGAAATTTTATACTCTCATTCTAACATGTTAATGGTAACTCCAAAATTAACATGCACAATGCCTGTTTCAAAATGTCCCTCTAAGAGTTAAGACAATCATAAAATTGCCTTATTTATCACTAATTACTTATTTCATGGATTAAACAAATATATATTGTGTACTTAGTCACAACTTTTAGTTTCAAGGAGATGGCCATGACAATGAAAAGGCAAAGATCCCCTGCTCTCATTCCAGGAAGGGGAATAATCAATAAGATAAATATGGAAAGTATATAGAACTTCATTTCTAGCATGCTTTATGGAGAAAATATAAATAGGGTATTGATGAAGTGTGTATGTGTGTGTGTGTGAAAGAGAAAGAGGGGAAGAGGGAGAGAGACTGATTTACTAAGAACGGTTTTAAAGAAAGATTCAGAGGCAGAAATGGAGTCATATGGATAAAAGGGAGAACAGTATTTTAGGCAAAGAGAAGACATCCTGCAAATAATGCATGTTAGATGTATTTGAGATGTGTGAAGAACTATGTGGCCAGATCAGAGTGAACTAGTGGTAAAGTATTAGGGGTAAGGCCAGAGAGTTAATAACAGGACTTGTAAGCTCTTAAATCCTTTCAAATTTATAGGAGGGTATTGGGGTTCGTTCTCCTTTAGATGGAAATTCAGTGGAAGGTTAGATTTATATTTGATTTATATTTTCAAATGATGCCCTTGTCTACTATAGTTAAGGGGCATCAAGGTAGATTGATAGATTGAATGTTTGTTTACTCATATTTAGTGAAACAGAAGAGAGCAAAAGTGAGAGCTTCTGGCTCACTCCCAAAACACTCTTAACTCTTAACGGCTGGGGCTGAGCCAGGCTGAAGCCAGGAACTGGGAACTCAATCCAGGTTTCCTATGCAAGTGGCAGGGGCCCAAATACTTGAGCCACCACAGCCAGCACCCAGGGTGTGAATCAGTGGGAAGCTGGACTCAGGAGTTGGGGCTTGAACCCAGCTACTCTAATGTAAGATGCCACTGTCAACTACTAAGCCAAATGCCTATCCCGAGGTGAGAGGGGAGATTTTTTCCCTGAAACGTTGAAAGAACAGTATTGGCACTGCAGTTCCAAGAACTGTTGTCTGAATTCGGAAATGTGCTTTTCCTAAGCTTCTATCTGTGATGAAGCCATGAGACTGGATGAAAACAGTAAAGGATGTACAGTCCAGATAGACAATGGGAAATGTCCAAGGATTGAGCAGGGAGGCATTTCAGCATTGGAGAAGACGAGGAGGTGCACAAATGGAGGCTGACAAAGGAACAACTGGAGAGAGGGGTGGCAAAGCAGGCAAAGAAAACAAAGCAACGGCCCTCTCAGGTTTCACCTCACTGAAGTCCATTGTTTCATTTCTATTCAATTACTAAAATGCAGACTTTTATATATAGTAAATATTTCTTTAAGGCTTTTCCATTTGTTTACCATTTTCATTGTTCATCATCCTTCCTTGAAGTTTAAAACTTCTATCTGGATTTTTCTTAATATCCCTTCAAAGGCGAGACTCTTGTGATAGTAAAGTAACGTATTGTCTAAGGATATCTTCATTTAAAAATTATTCTAAGGGATGAGTATTGTGCTCTGGTAGTTTAAGCCACGACTTCAGACTCCCACATCCCATATCAGAGTCAGAGTCCAAGTCCTGGCTACTCTACTCCTGAGAAAATATCACAAATGGATTTCAGAAATTTCTGCATAAAATAAAGTATCGTTTAATTCCATTCCCACAAGCTCTTTGAAGTCTGCACATAGAGCACACTTTTTAAGAAATAATCACCTCCTAGTAGCTGAAAGTGTTGGCAGAGGATACTCCAGATGACTGGGTAGAAAAGTAGCAGAGCAGGAGGAGGGTTGATGCCTGCTACAAAGGTTGAGTGGTACAATGCAACTGACTGCTAACTCCTGTGCTCTGGTTAGCGGCTGCCTGTTTCCCACACTGCTGAAACAAGTGGCAGGAGAGTTGAAGGTAGCAGTCCCTAGTACCCAGGACTGCAGTTTTAAATTATTTTTCAAACATTTTTATGGACTCTCAAAGTATGAAATTCACATTGTACAAAATTTAGAGAACAGAGAAAAATAACACATAATGAAAATTTATGAGTTAATTTATGAATTAATGAAAATTAAAATCAACTTTAGTTTCACCAAGATGAAGTAGTGTTAATATATTTCTTAGCTTTTCATGTTTCTCCTTCATCAGCAGCTCTTTGCCTTCTATGATACAAGGTCCTGTAAGACATGTAATGTGCACTTCTTCACAGTGAATAAAGTCTGGGGCCAGCACTGTGGCACAGCAGGTGCAATAGGGGCACCAGTTCACGTCCTGGCTGCTCCACTTTGGATGCAGCTCTCTGAAAATGGCCTGGGAAAAGCAGCGGAAGATGGCCTAAATGCTTGAGCCCCTGCCACCTGTGTGGGAGTCTCAGATGAAGCTCGTGCTCCTGGCTTCAGTCTGGCCCAATACTGATTGTTGCAGCCATCTGGGGAGTGTACCACTGGATGGAGATTCTCTCTCTGTCTCTGTCTTAAAATAGGTTAAAAATAAAGATTTACAAAAAAAAATCCTGAGAGTTTCCACCAGTATGTAGTTCTAGGATCACATGCAGTTTTTCTTTCACCATTTTTTAAGATAATTATTCCATCACCCTGGCTTTTATCATTGCTTTAAAATCAGCTGTCATTTTAAGTGTCATTGCTTTCTAAGATAATCTGTACCCCAGCTACATTTTAAGTTCTCTTTACATTTTTGGAATTCATCAATTTCATCACGATGGTCTACATTCCTGTTTGATTTTTTAAAAAAAATTTTCTTTCTTGAGAATCCAAGTATTTGACCACTGATTAATTTTGGAAAATGCTAAGCAATTATCACTTCAAATGGTCCATCCACACTGGATCACAATGCTTGTTATCCATCGTGGGCAGATTTCATCTATTCTTTCCATGCTAAAAGCAGACTTGAAGGTTTCAATTATAGGTAGGCATTTAATTTTCATCATTATATTGCATGTTGCACAAGACCATATAAAACAGTTTGTCCTAAATATCTTGGAAGTTTTCTCCAAGTCATTAGGTTCTCCACCTTTGTGCAGTATTACACAAGATGATCCACTCATTTATGGCACCAAAGAGAAAGGAAGTCCCCCTCATATATTTTGAATTCAGTTGTTTAAAATTTTTTTAAATTATATTGTATTCAAAATTACCATGCATTTGAAATGAGGGTGAAGGAATCTGTATGCCATCTTTTTGGGAATTGATCCTAGCTGAGCATATGTTTCTTTAGTAAACAACTATTACAATGAATATAACTAGAGATTTAAAGAAAAACTTAATATAGAAATGGCAATAACCTTTATGCTCATCAACACTCTAGAAAAACAGAATTTTAGCATATATAATTTCTTCTTTAACCCTTATGATATGGTAAATACAATGCTGAAGCTGAGAAGAAGAACATTCTATAAGCAGCTACCTCCAGCTCAACATTCCTCTTAGCAACCATTATTAGTTTTTTATATTCAGTAAGAATAAGTCTGTCTTTAAATAAGAAAATTACTTACATTCCCAAATTCTCCAGGGATGCTGCACTGGCAGCTGACAATCTCTGTTGTTATTTCAAGGCAAAGAAAATATCTATGTTGCAATTATGCAATGAAAATGTTTTCCTCCTTATTTTGTCCTTAAAATGAATTGCTTTCCATTATGTGATAGGAGAAAAATACATACACAAATGTGCAGCAGAGTACTGAATCTAGCTTCTAGCTTTCTAACATAAGGTGATAGAAATCGCCTCTGTGATTACCTTTCTTGTCCATCTCTGCTTCAGTGTATGACAATTGAAAAAAAGAATAGTACAATTATGCTTTTCTCATCTGTTTTTCCTGAAGAATATCAATTCTTCACTATCAAACAAGTAGTTTATTCTCATTTTTAAAAAACAAAGGCAGAGTGACAGAGAAGGAAGGAGAGACAGCAAGAAAGGGATCTTCCATTCTTCAGCCCATTCTCCACATAACCACATGGGCCAAAGCTGGACCAGGTCAAAGCCAGGAACCCAAAACTCCATTTGGGTCTACTAGATGGGTAGCAGGAGCCACTGCTTTCACAGGAGCAACAGCAGAGAGCTGGATCAGAAATGAGCAGCCAGTACTTGAACCAGCACTTGTACAGGATGCTGCCTTGCATGTGGCAGCTTAACCCACTACAGCACAATGCCAGCTCCTTCATTACCAATCTTAAATATTTTCCTACCCAAACTGTCCTGATATAAATTTGTAGAATATTTACATTCAACCATTTTTAAAAAGGTGAAAACAGTTTAAAAGGTTAGTGGGGCCGGCGCCGCAGCTCACTTGGCTAATCCTCTGCCTGCGGCGCCGGCACCCCGGGTTCTAGTCCTGGTTGGGGCGTCGGGTACTAGTCCCCCTTGCTCCTCTTCCAGTCCAGCTTTCTGCTTTGGCTCAGGAGTGCAGTGGAGGATGGCCCAAGTCCTTGAGCCCTGCACCCGCATGGGAGACCAGGAGAAGCACCTGGCTCCTGGCTTCGGATCAGCACAGTGTGCCGGCTGCAACGCGCTGGCCGCAGTGGCCATTGGGGGGTGAACCAACAGAAAAGGAAGACCTTTCTCTCTGTCTCTCTCTCTCACTGTCCACTCTGCCTGTAAAAAAAAAATAAATAAAGGTTAGTGGAAGATTCATCGTATAAAAATGTTTTCAGGGGCCAGTGCTGTGGCATAGTGGGGGTAAGCCTCAACCTGCAATGCCAGCATCCCTTAAGGGCGCCGATTTGAGTCCTGGCTGCTCCATTTCTGACCCAGCTCTCTGCTATGTCTTGGGAAAGCAGAAGATGGCCCAAGTCCTTGGGTCCCTGAACCCACGTGGGAGATCTGGAAGAAGCTCCTGGATCCTGGCTTCAGATTGGACTAACTCTGGCCATTGCAGCCATTTGGGGAGTAAACCTGCGGATGGAGTATCATTCTTCCCTCTCTTTGTAACTCTACCTCTCAAATAAATGAATAAAATCTTAAAAAATAATGCAATAAAGTATTTTCATTTTACATTTATTTACTAAAGGATGAAATTAAATAACATGTCTTTTGGCATTTAAGGTGATGTGCAAAAAGATCTTTCTCATCAATTCTTCAAGAGCTTATACATGTTGGAAATGTTCATTTAATGTCATTAAAAACCTTACTACAATTTCTTTGCCATAATAAAAGCTATTGGTTGCAACACATTATTGAAATCCTCCTTATCTTCCTCTAACACCATTTCCCTGTTAAGATTCAGAAATTCTGTCTTCAATACATCTGCTTCTAGAAACAGTTGTAATAACAACTGGTGTTCTGAGAAACAGTTTTAAATGATCTTTTTGAATGTATAATTATGAGAAGCATAAGATATTTTATAATAGAAAATATTATATTACTTTCCCAGATTATATATCAATCTTTTAGTAGAGTCATTGATCCTAAAAGGAAGGATGGCTAAATAGGTTATAGCACTTAACATTAAAAATTCTGGATGAAAAATTTTCCATCCAAAAATGATAGATGTAAAATTTTTGAAATAGAAATGAAGTTGACCTGTTTAAAGACAAAGGAGAACCCTTTGCAGAATAGCAAAAAAGGAGACAAAGTTTGAGTATAAGAGTGATAGACAGGGGCTAGATCATGTACAAATTCGGGATTTCATTGAAAGGGAAATCGGCAGCAGAAACCTATTGTAAATTTGTCTACACTGTAGAAGGAATCCTCTGGCTTCACCAGATAGAATACAAGGCAAGCAGAAATAGGCTGGAAGTAGGTATTAGAGGCTGTTGATGTAACCCAGATGGAAGATGATGATGTCGTATACTAGAGTTTCCATAATGCAGATACAGAGGTTTTAGAGGAGTTGTTCAATTAGACATATTTTGCTGGTAGACACATAAGGATTTGAAATAATTTATTTGTTTAGAGATAAGAATCATGGATGGCATGTATAATTTTTATCTATGTGAAAGAGAGTGTAGCCTACTAATAACTGGAGAGCCTGGTAGATGCTATTTGATATAGATGGGTATGGGGTAGCTCATTTATTCTTGACTTGGCTATGCTATGCTTGAGGTGCCTATTAGGCATGCAAGATAAGAAGTTGCATGAAAATTGCTGAAATAAGATGTTGAACATCATCATCAAATACTTAGTGTTTAATACCATAGGATATGCAGGGAAAGTAGAGTTACTATATTTAGAAAAGGAATAATTCATTTTATTCTTCCACCAAGAAATTGTGTTTTCTTTTCCGTTCCCCTTCCTAGGACAGGTAATATATGAATATGTACTCCAAAGGCTTACTACATTTTCTAGCCTCTAGAAACATAACAATGGACAATAGTTCATAATGGACACATTATATACAGGCTTATATTTATTGAAACCATCTAGAAAAGACCCTATTTGTTGTATCTTTCTTTCCATGGTATCAGACAAACAACTTCTCTAATTTCCTAAGTACTATGTTTTCCTTTGCAGCACTTACCTGAGTTTCACTAGAGATTTTTTTAATTCAGCTTTACAGAGAGGAAATGATTTTATGCAGCATTATATAGCTTGCTTTTGCACTTTGGTTTAATTTTCTGTTTACTAAAGTATATTACTTAGTAATTTTTTTTCAGAAAAAATATGCAGGTATATTCTCTTGCTTATATGAAGCTAGTTATATATCTGAAGATATTTTCCATCATTCTTGACTCCAAGTCTACATGATATTTGAAAATTTGTCTAGCATATAAAAGAATTTATCCCACTGCTTTCTAAAAACTATTGTTGATCAAGACCACTGTCAATATCCACAACCTAACTTGTAATTGTAAAGCTGTATAGTTTGGCATACATCCCTACAGACTTATTTCTAAGGGTACAGTTTAAAAACTTGCCATGGGATGCCAAATCCCCAAAAGTATGGGTTGGGGGGAAGCATTTTAAGTGTTAAAGTGATTGTAGGGATAGGATTAAGTGCTAAACTGATATTATGGATAGGATTAAATGTTAAAGCTATAATACAAATAGGATTAAGTATTTGGTAATAATAATAGAATTAAAAGGGTTTGAACACTCCAATATGGGGAGCAGTCCACACAGCAGACTCATAGAAAGACAGTTGCTTAAAGTAGCACTTTGACCTCAGAATCAGCCTTCAAGGCATTCTGGTCTTGCTGAAAGGCCCACAAGAGCATTTCAGGCATGGAAAGCCAAGACACTGTGGCAAAAACTGTCCTATATGAAGGACCTCTGTAGGTGAGACCACAGTGGAAAGAAGTGGTCATAGAAGGATGTACTTTCCTTGGAAGGGAGGAGAGGAATTCCACTTTACTCATGGCCTTGTCTAAATATAGAAGGAGTCAGTGGATTCAAAAGTCTTCCACAGCCAAGGCAGCTCATGTCAAGGGCCTCGGGTGATCACTGACATCATACATAAGAGTGTTAATTGTTATATTAACAACTGGAGTTACTGTGCACGAACTTCCCATGCAGGACCTCTGTCCTCAAAGAGCTGTATTATGAAAGCTAGTAGTAAAACTTTTTCTCAAAGATTTACTTCATTTTAGTTTATTAAGTGGAGGATATTCTTATGTTTCATAAGTTTTAGATAAGCCTAGGGACAAATGACATTGCTTATTTACTTAAGTGTTTCTTCAATTAATAATAAAACTTGCTCTGAAGGAAAAAAAGGATATTATCACAAAAATTAAAAAGCAAAACAAGACAGCAAGTAGGAGGAAGGGTGGGAGTGACGGTTGAGGGAGGATGGGGTGGGAACTGTCATTATGTTCTTAAAACTATATGTATGGGATACATGAACTTTGCTCCATTTATATAAGTTAATAATTAAAAATCCATCATCCTGTAAGCATTCTTTCACCTTCAATAGTTTTGGTGATACCTTCTTGGTCACTGACATTCTGAGTTTCATTTTGAGCTAGCTAGTTTGGATTTGCTTCTGCTTTCTACACACTGGTTGAAGGTTATTTAATCTAATGTCTCATGCAAACATAAATTTATTCCACCCATGCGACACTTTCCAGGGAATGTTCTTTATTATATACTAGTCATTTATATAAAATATTATGTCTTCCCTGTGATTTCTATTTTTTTCAATCTTGAATTCTTTACATGCATTTATTTGAAATTTTAATTACATTCTTCACCTGCTCTAGTATTTTCTGTAATGTAGCAATTCCTCCAAAATCATTCAATTAATATATTTTTCTTTAATAAATCCACTTTTTAAAAAGTTGTGTTATTATTCTCAGTCCTCCTGTTCACTTTTCAAAATGCATTGTTCTTATTGTAAACTTTCATTACATACTTTTCAGCTTTAATACTAAAAATACTTAATGTAATTTACTGATTGTCTTCTCTTTAATGTTCTTAGATGTACATTCTCCTTTTATTATTTAGCATCTATTAACATCACTGGAAAGATAATTTTATCATATCCATCATAATTTCTGAGCTTAATTTGCTCAGAAGTTGTAGTATGCAATTATTAGTTGTATTTGCTTGAGTTCTTTGAGGTTAACTGCCAAATGCTACAACAAGGCTTAATTTTTTTAAATGCATAATTATTCACTATGGAGTTTGCAGAGTCTTCTTCCTTCATGTATAAGAATACAGATAGAGCTCTACTGGCAAACTTACAGAAAGTCATGATCTCATTCATAAAGTTGCCAACTTTACATGAAATTTCCTGCAAATATTTTATTATTCTAGACAAAACTACTTGCCTATGGATAACATATCTGATATCTGTTGCTAAAGACGTTTTAAACAAACAGTATACCCTGAACTTGATTTTTTTAATGGCTCAGAAAAATACCCATTTCAAAAATGTTTGCCACTACATGTTCTCCCTTTTATGAAGGAGCTAAAAGAAAAAAAAAGAAAAAAGAGAAAAGAAAGGAATGCTTGATTAGTGTTGCTACAAGTACAGTTTTATAAAACATTGTTTTATACCTTTGTAAAACCAATGGCTAACAACGTTATACTACTATAGTTTGGTGATATGTGATTACTTTAAATTTATTCTATATGGATGAAATGGTTATTTTCCCATTCAATTATAGTTTATAGCCGTTGTCTATACTCCCTAAACCAGGGTCTTTTTGCTTTTTACTTGTTAAACTTCTTATTTGGTGAAGTAGTCTTTTCACTGTTATGCAAATTTAAAATATTTTATCTCAAAAATTAATGAAAAGAAATTAAGGGAGAAGGAAGGAGGATGGGGGAGACAGAGGTAAGAATGAGTGAGGGGGGAAGGGAATACCATGTTTTTAGAACTGTATCTACAACTCACATTGACTATGTTAAAACTAATTAAAAATTAAAATAAAAGTTCAAAAAAGGATAATTTTTTCCAGTGTTAACTTACTTATATTTGGAATGAAGAAGGAAATTTTGACTCATTGAGTCCACATAATGCAACAGGTGTTTTACAAGTATCCCCTTATTTTGTCCTAACAAACATCCTTATCCCAATTGTACAGAGGAGGAAAGTGAGGCTGAGAGAGGTTTATCCAGGATCATGCAACTAACACACCAAGTCATTAGGATTCATATTCTGGACTTTTCATGCCAGGGAGTATTCTTTTATTTAACCAGACCACACTGCTGTCACAATACATATTGCAGGAAAACTCCATATGTTAAGCTTGCAGCAACTGAGTTGGTTTTTACTGAACAGTCTGTTCTTTTAGCTGAGAGGAAACACATTAGATTTTTTTTTTATTCCTAATGAGGGGTGGGGTTTCTCCATTGTGATTATCTAGAGAAAATTTTGCCTTCTTTCTTCCAGTGAGTTGTCCCTTTACTGTTTCCAGTGTTGTCCTGACAACTGCTACTTGCCAATACCTCCTACTCTGTATTGCTCTGCACTCTTCTCACTGAGGATAGCCTCGTGGCTCCCTCAAAAATCCCAGCCTGTCTTGACCATTGCTACTGACATTGATAGCTCTGTTATGGTAATAGTCCCCCATGTGTACTAATTTTACACTACTCACCCCATTTTGGAGTCTATCTCTGAAATGATGAAAAGTAATTTCTCATTTTAACTCAGTTCTCAGATGCTAACGTCTTTACAGTAGTGCCTACTATCTTGAATAGTTACTCTCAGGACATGAGAAACTAAATGCAACTAACACTTTAGTAAGTTTAAAGGGTCAGTTAGGGGAAATAAATATGAGAGAGAGAACAGTACAGGGGAAGCTAAGGAATTGTGACAGTATGATAACATGTACTGCATCAGGGCCATTGTAGAATTATTCCAAATTTAACTTTTCGGGGCTGGTGCGGAGGTGCAGTAGGTTAATCCTCTGCCTGCAGTGCCGGCATCCCTTATGGGCACCGGTTCTAGTCCTGGCTGCCCCTCTTCCAACCCAGCTTTCTGCCATGCCCTGGGAAAGCAGTAGAAGATGGCTCAAGTGCTTGGGCCCTTGCACACACATGGGAGACCCTGAGGAAGCTCCTGGCTCTGGATGGGAGCAGCTCCAGCCGTTGCAGCCATTTGGAGATTGAACCAATGGAAGGAAGACCTTTCTCTCTGTCTCTCCCTCTCACAGTCTGTAACTCTACTTCTCAAATAAAAAATAAATAAAATATTTTTAAAAAAACAAATATAACTTTTCATTAATTTGTTCACTTTTGGCTCTCTGAAATAACTATTATGAAAATATTGGGAAAGACAATTTTAATCAGTGGCCATATTAAAATCAATTTTGAAAATGCAGTATACATATTTTAAAACTATAGTAATTGGTGGAATATAAAGATATACCTTGGAACTCACACACACACACACACACACGCACACATACTCTCCGCCTATCTACTTACCTATTATCTAATTAAAATCCAAAGCCAAATATAAATTAAATATTAAGCTGATTATTATTCATACACATTGTGAGTCCTTCTATAATAATTAAGGTATCACATGAAAATACTGGTTCCCACATTTTGAATTTTGAACACTTCATATGTACAAATCAAGAACAAATGTTTTATGAGGAAACTGTATTCAAGCATTTTACTCCAATATTTAAATATTTTTTGTTGGTTCATATATCTTTCTTTTATTTCACCAATCATTACTCTTTTGTAAAAACATTTCTCTGTTGTACAAATATTTTTTGAGAACCTACTATATGAAAGAACATGAGTGCATTTTAAGTAGGACATTTATGGACAGTTTTGTGTATATTTAACTCTAAAGCATAGTAACATAACTTGACAAGGTTGTAACACATTGTAATCCTGCATATTGGGTGTGTCAAGATACATGGAAAATTGGAATGGAGAAATGAGTTGGTAGTCAAATAATTCATAGTAAAGGATTTTTCCCCTGAATGACATCTTAAATTGAGGCAGAACTGGTTTCCTAGAGTTTTATTTATAGTTATCTTAATCTTTTACTTCATTTTGCATCTGCAGACGTAAGCTTTCTGTTATAACCCTGAGAGATTTATGACATATTATGTCCCTAACATTAATATGAAGGATAGGAGGCTGAAACATTCAGTTAAACTAGACTTTAAATATGGTAAGTTTCAGTATTTCCTATATTACTTCTTTCCATTGCTCAGAGTATCTAACTGCTATTTGACTTTAGTGCACTGGATTTAATAGAAAACAGTGTCTTCATGATTTTTTTTTTTGAATTTTAAAAAGAAGTCACAATCATATGCAGCATATTTCCATATATATATATATATATATATTAAGATACTGGCATATTAGCAACCTTAGTTGTCATTGAAAATAAATACATTATCAAGTGGGATCTTTAATATCATAGAAGAAATTTCCAAGTAGTGTCAACTACGGATTGAACCACATACAACTGTCATTCACATAAGCAAAATAGTCAAATATCTGCTTCATTTCATTTATCCTGGTTTTAGGAGGTATACTTTCTTGGATGATTATGATAGGGACCATTCCTCTTCACCTTAAAAGAACTCAAAATAAGAACAAAATATATCTGTTAGCAAATTCCTAGGGTTTATATCCTAGTGCATCTAGAAAACTGAGGATGCTCAGTGCACATTCTGGAATTCTCTTCTCAAGAGGGGGACTGAGGGATAGGAGGAGGGAGAGAAGTATTGTTATCTTCTCAGAACTCTACCTATGAAGTACATGAAATCTGTTCTCTTATTAAGTTTGTTAAAAATAATACCAAACTTTCCATTCAAGTTGTTTGAAAGAGAGTAGACATTTCTTTTCTTTTTGTCTTATAATATTTCAGTAACAAAAATATTTGATATTGTTCAATCTACTATCAATTACCAAGCCTCTTACTAGGCCATCCAGTTCTTCTACTAAACATTGTAATACATTAAGCAGCTAAGCCAGTTATGAGTAAGTTGTTATTCTTTATGTCAGTAAAGTAAGACTTTATACAGTTTTATATAAAAGATGTTTTACAAAATACTCATTAGTTATCATGTATACATTAAAAAAGTAAAATTAGCATGGGATGATCTCAGGAAAGCAATACATATTTTTGGATTACACACTGAAGTAAATGTATGATAAATTGACAAATTCACATTGCCAATGTTATGAAAAATGATGCAGCAAAAAAAATTAACATGTATTTTTCATTTTTGATAAGGGTGTCTTCCTACTAGCTATTAATTTATAAGGTCTTTAATCTGTAAATTTTAAGCACAGGTGTCTGTTACAGAAGCACAAAGTGAGAGGAACTACTCACTTGCAAAATGCACATTAGAAGTTTGAAATTGCACCTAGAATTTTTGGTTAGTTTTGTTAGTAGGCTTCTGTTAATAGAGTAGTAGTTGCAAACACATACATAGGTTTGCCAGTAACAACTCACAATTTGTGCAAAGTTGAGTCTTCGAAACTGAGCAAATTTGCTCTCAATTTCCCGCCAGCGCTTGCTGAGCTGGATCTGAATTGGCTCCACTGCCATTGCGGCCCCATCCTCAGACAAGCCCTCAGCTTGCCTATGCACTGCATTCAGCTCCTCTTTCTTCTTCTGCAATTCACGATCAATTTCCTATTGAGCAAAACCAATACAGGGCCCAGGGCAGTTAGCTAACCACATTAACCAACCTCAAGCAGCAAATATTTCTCTCAGAAATTTCATAGGCTGTTGTTCCTTTATTGTCAATTGTTCAAAATTTACAAACATGGAAGAGGTCATTGTCATCCTCACCCAATAGTCCAATTAGTATTTATCTTTTGAGGGTTCAGTTTCAGATTTTCTAATTACAAAAATATTTAAATTGGTCTTACTTTTCCTTCTGTATTGCCCTGGTATTTTGGAGGCTGATCCAAATAGAGTGCTTACACATTATTTATTAGGGACCATCCATATAGAATATAATGGAGAGGGTAAGGGAGTAGATATTTATTTTCTTTTTAAAGATTTGAGGAACTCAACAGAGAATGAAGCAACATAAAAATGTAAAACAGTAACTGAAAAACATCTTCAGACAATATGCAAAGAAATCTACAGAGATTTGACACTGATGTGTGAAGATGCTCTGATGAAATGAATGTGCTAACATGAGAAAGAAGTCGTCCATATACCGATAAGTCATTAGTTCATCTGGAACAAAGATACACAAAGTCAATTACAATCTTACCAGAAAACACAAGACATTTCTTAATTCATTTTACATTGTCTAAAAGTAAAACGTTTTATTCATTCAACATTATGTCAATTGAGTAACAGTACAATACACTTACTAAAACAAAAAACAATACAAGGGAATGTATCACATCAAAGAGAATACTAATAGAGGAAACAAGAACATCAACATTATAAATATGATCCTCACAGTTAAGGTAATCAAACTGAGCAATAAAATCTAGTATTAACATTCTAAAACAACATTACCTTTATTTTCCTTTCATCTTTGGGATCAGGTAGGCTGGCTAATTTTTTTTCAATGTCATCCAAGCATTTCAGGAGATCATCAGCCTGCCTCTTGTACTGATACCACTGATGAGAAATTTCTAGAGCCTTTTTTCTTCTTTGAGACCTCAAATCCTGTTCATGGTGCAGATATTATTAAAATATCAATATATACATATAATATACAACATACTTCTGGCTGCAGTTTTTTATAAAAATAATTTGAGTTCTAAATCATTTTGTACATATGTTACACACACATGTAAATGCAGAACACACAAATAAACAACTACATTAGGTATTTATGTGGCAGGACGCATGTGTACAAGAAGCTAAGAATCCTGATCAACACACCTAAAGGATTTTTTCTTGGCATGTTCAAACTTGTTTACAAATCTTGTTATATTTAACTGACTCTTAAAGACCTAACTAAACTGTTGGGCAATCTATGTGAAATGGTTTAATGTATCAATAAAATTGACTTAGCTAGATAGCTGCACAAACATGTTGAGGTTGTACTTGACTTTTTAAAAAGTTCAAACTCTAAAATTTATATCACTGGCCATGGACTTATCAACACAATTTTAATTGTATATAACCAAGTAATATATATTCATGATTTTAGAAATGCTTGCAAAAAGTTTCATAGGCTATTAATACTGTATGACTAGAAATGTAAATTCATTTTTAGTTATCCTATAAATTGTTCCAGGCTATATGTGCAGAATCCTGAGGATGGTTTGGTTAGCTACCAGTGTACATGGAAATGGCTAAATATGAAAAAAAATATTTTTCCTTAGAAGTTTGCCTGTAAAATTTATTTTAACAAATTATGTTTCATATGTAAACTTACTAATTTTTTTTTAACAGGAGGCAGAGTTAGATAGTGAGAGAGAGAGAGACAGAGAGAAAGGTCTTCCTTCCATTGGTTCACCACCCAAATGGCGGCTATGGCCAGCATACTGCGCCGATCCGAAGCCAGGAGCCAGGTGCTTCTCCTGGTCTCCCATGCGGGTGCAGGGCCCAAGCCCTTGGGCCATCCTCCACTGCCTTCCCGGGCCACAGCAGAGAACTGGACTGGAAGAGGAGCAACCGGGACAGAATCCAGCACCAACTGGGTCTAGAACCCGGGGTGCCGCCGCCACAGGCGGAGGATTAGCCAAGTGAGCAGTGGCACCGGCCAAAATTACTAACATTTTAAAAACAGATGAGGAAATAAAAGCTTTCTAATCAACCTCGTGAGAATAAGGGTGTCTAATTTAATAATTCAAGCAGGGAGAAATCAATCACCTTGCTCCTTATAGCATACCTACTATTTTCCCTGTTCCACAGAATTAGCTGAACTGCCATTTTGTGATAACTCACGGGAACATAAGAGCTCTGCAGACATCTCTCATTTCTTTAGAGAGGTAGCAAATCAAGGTTTGTGTACAATTTTAACTCAAGCTAAAGAAAATAATGCATATCAAAGAACTGTTGAAAAAAACATTCAACTGGAAAGTTTTGACCTCTGAAATATTTCAGAAGGATTAGAATTTGAACCACTTTTCAGGTAGACATAATTACTGAATTTCATGTTGTAAATTGATTTGACAAGTAGAGCTGACAGTTGCATTAATCATTTGTAGCATTTATTTGTAAGAAATATGCAGATTTCATTCTCCATTATGTTTAAAATTGGGGATATAACATTCAGAACTTTTCATGGTGCATTTTGAAACCTTCTGTGGAGTTAATAAATGCCTGGGTTAAGTCAGATTGGATGCTGCTTTTTCAAAGGTACCAAAATGCAGCCATATAAATCAGAGTGGAGGCACGTCTTTTTTTGACACAGATCTTATCTCTGGGAAGAGAAAGGGTTTGATAGTCACAAATATGAAACTCCTTTTATTTCCCAAGAAGAAGGTCATGTGTAATATGTAAAACTATTTAGAGACACACTATAGATTTCTTTAGAGGGATGCCAGACAACCATTAAACACTGCTGTTCAGCAGGACACATATCATCAAATGACCAGTGTAGATGCTTCTGAAAGCTTGGTCACAGTCAGACGGCTGTGAATTACACAGCTTCCTGATTTTCTGAGCACATTATGGTTTGTTTTGGCACTCCCTTGAGGAAGAGGACTTTACTATTTGCTATATTTATCAGCAGCTACCTTCAGAACACCTGCTGGCCAATTAGACTTTCCTTGTGGATTCCTTGCAGGCACAATATTGTGTAATTACATTCTCAGCAGTGTTTATTTGGTTGACTATAGGGAAAAAGTTTCATTCTCTTATTTGCATATATAAAACAGACTCCATACACCAACTAGGTAGATCCACCTACCATAGGTACATAGCTCTAAAAGAGTGATTTACAATGAAAAGCTCAGCATTTAACAGTATTAGAAAATCAGCCATGCATGCTAATCGAGAATATTCTAAAGCATACATAAAATTGTTTTCAGAAAAGTTTCCAAATGCTCAGCCTCATCTCAAGAACTTCCTAGATATTATAGACTAACCAGCAGTTTATTCTGTTTTTCCTGAACAATCCTGATGAGTAATAACATGGGTACTTGTAACCACATATACCCACTGCTTAAAATGAAAATACTATTTGTTTTTCAAGGTTATTAATATTATTTTTTGGAATTCTAGTGTAAATAAAATTAGAATTTGTAGATTCTTAGTTGCAAGTAGTGACTCTATTTAAGATATATATATATATATATATATGTAGATGTACAAATGAGAATCTAGACCTTATTAAACAAGAGTTAGGTTACTAAATTTGAACCCATTATAAATAAATAGAGTAAGGAAGAATAATTGAAAAAATATAGATTGGTTATTCCAGCAGTTATACAGGGTGTTCAACACATATACAAGAGTAAACTTACAAATGTGAAGAATATTAGAAAATTAAATGTATAGATGTTATACAAGATACATTTTTTATATTTTAAATAGCACTCAGAAAAAATATGACTGAATTTAAAAAGCAAATTTTAAGCAAAACCATTTTTCAAGATCAGATACCACAAAAAATGTTAAGTAAAGCATATATATGGATCGAAAAAATGTGACTTTCTGTTGATGAGCATTCTTAAGCATAAGATATTTTACCCCATATATGAAAAGATACCACAAGCAAAGTATATTATAATTTTAGCTCTAATACCTTGAGAGCATTATGTTTTGTCTGTAACAGCTGCTGTTTTATCTTTATTTCCTCTCGCTTTCTCTCATCTGTGATTCTTTGATGTAAGTTGTCTCCTCTTTGCAACAATTCTTTTACAGTACCCTCATTGTCTTCACTCTGATTAAAAACAACAAGTACAGTCTTCATTTTGGTTTTTAAAAAGCTGTACATTATTAACAAAGATAAAACATGTTACTGAAACACACAAATTTAAATTTAAAAATTTCAGGGATTGTTATTATAAGATACTGTGATCATAGCTTTTCTTTTAGAATTTGTACTTTAGATCTTAAGAGAATTATTCTGTGTAGTTACAAAGAAGACAGCTTTTAGGGTTACATGTAGGAAGATGGGCGGTAAGGTAATTCATCATCAGAGAATTTGTGAATTTCTGTCAAAGTCTTTTCTTGGTTTCTATGTTTAGCTTAGTCCTAGAAATTTAAAAAAGTTGAGGCAATAAACTTATAATTTATAATATTAACTGATCCATACAAGAATATGGATGTGCATATGTAGGTGTGAAATATCTATACAGCTGAAAATAATAACATACTACTAAAGGATAATAGTTTTAAATGCTTACTAAATTCTAATAATGTCTGCTATATATTTGACATGAAATGCCTATATCTGGGACAAATATCAGTATATTAGCAAAATGATGTATATATCAATGTCAGATATTACAAATAATTTTTAAAAAATCATGCCCATGTTAATTTTCAGTAAGATCAAATATTAACATATGGAATATAAAGTGACTTTAAAAATTTTCGATGCGCAATTTTTCCATTTTAGGCTCCAAAAGCAGTATTTTATTTACTTAGAAATAAAATGACTTCAATAATACTATTCTAATATAGTTACCTTTGTAACTATGTTGTTTTTCACCTCTAGTTTCTTATCTTCAACTTAGGATAGGAAAAGTTTCTATAGTGGAGGCTCACTGTGCAATTGCATCCAGGACACAATGATGAGTAAACAGTTACAAATAATAATGTTCAAAATAATGTGTGTGATGTGATCAATATGTGAGATGTTTAAAACTATGAGGCATGCTTAAACTTCTGCACACAACTGTGGACCCATTAATGTTGTTTAGGGTGACTGGGATTTATTTTTATTTGAGATTTGTCATTTAACTTAATGGAATGTACAATTTAGACATATTATATTTGTAAAGTCTGTAAAATGTCCTAATTTATTATGTCAACAAACATTAAGACAGTCCACTTCACTTCTTTCTCCACATAGATGAGGGCCCTAGGGTAGGGATGGTGGTCAGCCCAAGAGATAGACCACGTCCTTTTTTCACTTCAGTGACCTCTACTTCTTTGCCATGGAGTAGAGATAGCTAGACCTCAGCATCTCAGAAAGATTCTTCTTGTCTTTCCATGAGCTAAGTTAACCAGGTCACCAAACCCCATGCACAGGGAGTACTGATTGCAGCAGTTCCAAAGAGGTCAAAATTGATTGCAGTGGGAACTAAGGCTGGAGAAAATATTTCTCCCATTGCTGCTGCACATGTTTATTGTCTTAAATGGTTATATTGTCTTCTGATATCATCTTCAAGCATTGCCTGAGAAGTTCCCAGCATCAATGCATTTAAGGGAAAGAATTCCACAGAGGTGATGGCAGTGGAAGAATGGAAAAGAAATTGTGAAAAGGAAGGTGCAGGCAGAAAAACAAAAACAAGTCTGTGAACGGGGATGTGAGGCAGAAATATTCAAGCCAGATAGAAATGACAAACATATTTGCAAGATAATTGGGATTAAAGCAATTTCCTGAGACTAGGAATAGCCCACACAGTTCTATTTCTTTTACTATCATGAAAGAAGCAGCATGAATTTGTACACATTTTGGATATATGTTGTACTATCTCTCAATGTTTTGGTAAACCACATTGTGGGAAACTTTAATATCAATCTTTATGACTTGTGTAATTGCCCTTTCTATGAAATAAACATTTTGCTATCAAAATATGACTGAAAATATCAGCTTTTTGTAATAGTTTAGTTTCTTATTAATATTTTCTGATTGACTCGGTTTATGATTACATTTTTGTTCTGAGTTTGAAAATAGTATAAGTCAAACAAAATTGTTGTTCTATTTATAAAATCTCTAAGTGCTCCCATATAACCACACCATAGTAATTCAGGATTTGAAATAAAGAATCAACAGGAATACTTTGCATTTATAAAAATTATTACAATCATAAAATGAGCAAGGTGTATTTTGAGAATTCAGTTGGAGACTTGTTATCTAATTTCTTTCAAAATATTTATTCATTTTCACTCCTAGTTCATTCATACTTTTATCACAACCAATTTACCATATCTTTATTGAAGTCTTCCTCTTTCAGATTCACCCCCTGCTGAATTTCAGCCTCCAGTGGTTCAAGCAATTTTTGTATATCTGAGTTAAACTGCTCCAATTCCTTCAAAGGAATTGAGGCCTAAAAAAAAAGATAGTGCTAATTTAAATCAAAATTACTTTTTTATTAGAAACATAAACCAAAAGGAATACATTTACTCAACCTCCTGTTGCTAAACTAATGACATGCATTATGTCCTTATATTATATTTTTGAGGGTTTTGAAATACAACAAGGAAAGTTCCTGAGGTTACAAATGAAGAGAAATATTTAACATCACTAGAGCTGAACATATATGCAGGATAATAAAATTCATCATTCTGTAGTATCAATAAAAGCTTATATACATTTGTCTGGGCCAATTTTTAATATTCTAAAGTTAAATTGATCTTATTTTTAAATATTACAATATAAATACCATTTGGAAAATATGTTTTATAAGAAATTGCCACTTAATAATAGTAACTTCAGGTAGAAATGTGGAATTGTCACCTTATCCTTAGAAAAACTACCCAGAGATCTTCTCAGATATATTAAATCACATTTTTAGTAAGCAAAATTGGGATGTATGCTTTCCTAAGACAAACAATGTCATTAGTTTGTCTTAGGGATGGTTTATTTGGTGGCACAAATTCAAATTAATGAACCCAAAATATTTCACATAAAGAATCTGAATATGTAAGCCAGTTTTATAAACATTAGTTTTTCTTTCATTTTGAAATTTATAATGGCCACACTTTCAAAAAAGCAAAAAATCTTTAGATTTTTCTAAACAAAACACTTGAAAAGAAATGATCAATTAGAAGATATCAAAATTATATGTATTCTAAAATGAGGCAAGATTTAATAAAGTTTCATCAATAAGATACATTTTTACTCTCTTGATCTTTATGCTGTTTTTAATTTTCTTCATTAAAACACTAGAAAAGGTTTATACCTGATAGATTTTCAAAATACATGAATGACATATAAAATTCTGTTTCTTATTTCAGAGGTAAAGTATTCACTTTGTAGAATCAATTCAGGAATGACCTTCAGTGTCTTATATCAAGATGATTACATTTATCAAGTTCTGTTCCCACTTACCCTTTCCCAATCACATTACTAGCCACAGGTTTATTCTATCATTATTAGATGGCAACCCTTGGAGGACAATAAGGACAAGTGTTCAAGTACGACCAACTAACTAAAGGAAGTCTATTACTAATGAAGAATCAAGTGTTATTCACAAGGACATGATTCCCACATGCAGTATGAATAAGAACATATTTTCTAGGCACCTGTACACATCCTTGAAAGAATTAATGTGATTATTTTAGAGTGAATTCAAAATCACTAGTAAATTCTAATGATTATTTGTAATTTGAAATATCATATTGAACCAGTACAGGTTGGTAGTACCATAAATATCCTTTTAGAGTATTTCAGTCACTGTATTACCATACTTTTAGTAAAATTTTATTAAGAATTTTGAGAGTAAATGATTACTTAAGAATCATAACTGCACAATGCCAATTTGGTTGTATTTTATGCTATTAAAATCTTGTTCACTCTCGTTAAGTGTTAGTGAGAGTCTACATGATTGTTACTTCATAAGTTGATAAATAATGTTTAAAATATCTTTAATTCAGTACAAAGCTGTCAAAATAACATGGGCCTATTTGCCGTTAGATTTACCTGTTTTTCTCCACTGCTTCTTCTCTAGCTCATCTTCTGTCCACATACTCAAATAGAGTAGCTTCGAAGGCTCAGAACTTGGGCATCTACTCTTTCCCATTGCTTCTTCCACAATAAATTGTATTTCTTCCATAAATTTAACTATAATTTTCAGATATCCCAAATTTTCATCTTTAGCATTGATTTAACTTTTGAATTCCAATTCTAGACTCTCCAACAGCCATGTAATTTCTCACTTGAAATTCAAAAGAGCTACGACTGAGCTCACCTTTCCCCCAAAGGGCTTGCAAAATCAACTTCCCTAGTTCTAATAGAAGACCATTTTTTCTTAGTGATGCATGCCTAAAACGTAAGTCATATTATTTTTGAACATCACATTCTAGTATATAATGAATGTCAAGTGTTAATTCATTCCCTATGATCTACTTGCTACTCCCAAAACTCAGGAAAAACAAAAATAAAACAAAACTCCATATGGGTATACCACCACCCTCCTGCCAACCCAATTCCAGCCTGAGCAAGGTAGTCAGGTCAATATGCCTGCAAACACTGATTGCTTTCATTATGCTATGTATCTACTCAATAACCTTCTGCATCTCCTGAGTACAAACAGAATGAAGTCGAACGACAGCATGATAGCCAAGCTCTCCCCTAACCTTGTGCCCGAGACCTTCCCAACCTTATTTAAGAGCTCCTCATATAGACCTTTCTTGCAGGTCATGTGCAGATTTTCTGGTATCCTCCATTAACGACTTTTAGAATGCTTTCTATCTTCTATGAAGAGCTCAAATTCAAGAATGCACCAAATCAGGACTCGATCATTTACTAGCTGAGAGACCTTAGACAACTTATTTATCCACTTTGAGTCACAGTTTGTTTAGTTGTAACATGGGGATAAGAATAATATATCATGGGGCCATTATGAGAATCAAATATGTTAAAATTGTGTCTTATATGTAACAAATGCTCAATAAGTATTCACTACTATTATTTTCTTTCAGAATCCTGTGTATCCATCTGACATAGATAAATGCTTAATAAACCTTGACTCCTGTTTCCTCTCAAAGTCACATCCATACAGTAGCTCAGATCATGACTTTCCTCTTTTGAGAACACAATTTTTTGAAGTATAAAATAATGCTGTTTGATTCAGTTTTTATTTTGCTAAGGGACTTGACAAAAATCATAAAATGCTAATGGACAACATGGAAAATTTAGACTTCATTTTGATAGACTTCTTTCTGAACAAAATTATTGATTAACTGATCTTCAAACTATACAAGTTGTCTCAAAGAGAATGCCCAAGGGGTTTACATTTGCTTTGCTGTAGGTAACATTTTTATCAGGAATTGATTGTGGACACAAAAATACATACAAAAATACAGTGAGTGGGTTGAGTTCCATGAATACCCATTAAGTTGAGATGTTTGGCTTATTGACCTAGAGTCATTCCTAGAACCCAGTAGGCATGCATAAGTATTTCCTGAAAAAGTATATAAATAAATGACCAATGATGAATATACATTTCAAAAGTACTTCAATGACTTGGGACAATAAGGAACACAATTTATGTGTGGAAAATTCAGAAAGCCTGATGAGTCAGTGCTTTGTGTATATAAATGTAACGACTGCTGGTCAATGCTAGCAACATGATGCCACCAGGTACAAAAAATAATTAGCAGATGTGAAAAGATTTTAGGAGATATTTCTACAAAATGAGTAACAACTTAGGCAGGAAAATGCAAATATAGGCATCATTAGCAGAATATGTAGGTTCTAGATGTTCCAAACAGATATTCCATACTTAGTAAAAAGTTAATTATGTAGATTGGGAATTAGAATTATCCTGTGTGGTTCCAAAATGAGTAACTAAAATCAATAGGCAAAATATAGAATTTTTGATTAATATAAGAAAAGTCAACTGGTGTTGCAATCTACTGGAAGCAGCAATTTTAAAATAATGAGTTTCATTGCAGAAAGTATATAAGCTGAGGCTAAAAGATGCTGTATTAGGTCATATTTTAGAAATACTACTCTTTTCAAGTCAATACTTTCCTAAAATGTCAGTATATGACAAAGTCTCTCCTCTTAATTTAAATAAAACATTTACGGTAGTGTAATTCGATATAAACATACAAGTATATTTTATAAATATACATGTAATTAAAAATGTTCTAGTTGCCATCTTAAAAAATAAAAACAGTAAAATTATTTTAATAATACATTTTATTTCACCATTATGTCTGAAATTTCTTCATACAAATCTATAATAAACAAAGTTATTAATGAGATATTTTACATTCACTTTCTCATAGTATGTCTTCAAAGTCCATACGTATTTTATACTCATAGTATATACCAGCTTGGAGTAGCCACATTTCAACTGCTCAGTGGTCACATGTTGTTGTGACAACCTTATTGGGCAGTACAGATCTATATTAACTATTACAACCATGACACTGAAAAGAACCAATAACTCATTACTGGTTTGAAATATATTACAAGGGTAATGCCTTCCAAAGAATAGTCAAAATTTTGATGTTTTATTAAATAAACCTCAGCAGGTTCAGGTTATTCTTATAATCTGAGTCTCATTCAATTATATATATGAATTTTTCAGGATGTCCTCTGTGTATAGGAAAACTTATGGGAGTGACTTGTCTGGTTCTATCAGGAATCTCTATTCCTCACTTGTGTATCATCATAGCTGTGTTATATTCTCTTTTATATATGAATATAGTATTATTTGACTTTGATTGATATATTCTTTGTTTCCCTAAGTGGATTATCAATCCTGGAAGTTGGCAACATATGTTTTACTATTCTGTATTTTATGTAGCATATATAAACTCTTTTTAATAAAATGTTTTATTATATCAATTTATAGTTTTAGTACTACCTATGTATTAACCAGTGTTCAATTTTTAAACCAAAATAACCACAAGTAATCAACCAAGTTATTTGAGTTATATTATTGACAGAATCATACAAGCCATTTGACCTGTATGTGATTAATATTCTGTTCAGACACCAAGAGTTGGAAAAACTAATTCCTCTCCCAAAAGTTCACTAGGTGAATTAGGTTATAAAAATTCTAATATGAAAGATAGTTTTCCAACCAATTAATGATTTACATGTCATTCTTTGGCCTTCATTGTCTTTATAATTTGTAATTTTTATGCAGTTTTATTAAATAAATAATTAAATAACTCACTCTCAAATCACCAAATTTTAAAATTTAGAGTATATAAGGTTTGGCTTTTAAATTTAGAATTGTGATACATTGTCTAAAGCAGTTGGAAACAAAGGTTAATAAATCATCTTGATTATTGGATAAACTAGTTCTATAGACTTTAAAGAAAATATATGGCCACAGAAGAGCTAGAATCACAAAAATCACACAATGTTACCATAGACAAGATTTAGAATATATAGAAAATAAACAAAAATTACAATAGTATAGGAGAAAGTATATATCAAGCATAGATTTTGTACCTTTATTTTACTTAAGAACATTAGTATGACTGTGCAATTATACAAAGTACATACAAAATAGAACACAGGGAAGTTTAATAAACAGATAAATGGACACAAAAGAAAGAAGAGACAGAGAAACTGAGAAAGACAACATTATTTTGTTTTCCTTGATTTTTAATGTTGTTTCAAATTGCTTAACAACTATTACTTGTGCTTTGTTGGATGTTTTAAGGATTAATGAAATTTAAGGCTTGATAAAGTTTTAGCATTAAGTTGACTTATACAACAGGTTAACAAAGAAGAACAGACGGATGAAAAGCAAAATCAATTACAGTTATTCATATTAAATTGAAAGCATTCAGAAAGACTCAGATACACTTTTTCAAACTCAAAATGTAAGCTTCCCTTTGGTTAAATATTCCTTCAGCGTGCATAGATACACCAGTATTATAATGACTGTGTTTGCACAGACAAGAAAGTAAACATTCATTGATATGGACTATGGAACCACAGTAATCATGAAAAATGTCCACTGTATTCAAATTACATAAAATCTAAGTTGAAAATGATCCAAGTGCAACAGATTAGTATAAAAATGCTTTAAATCCATAGTCTCCTTTCACCATTCTGTATTTATCATTACAATATTTGTATAGAAAAATAAGAATGATTCATGCCAACCAAAATAAAGTTTCAAGGAGCAGTATCACCTTATAATACAGAAGAGACAGACTACTAATCAGACGAATTATTTCAAAACATTGTAGAAGAAATAAAATTCACAAAGATTAATAGAGTGCTGAAAAGATCTACATCTATGCTAAAACAAAAATAATAAAATAGAGCAGTTTATTGAATTATTGTCTTGTTCTAAATTTATTAGCGCTAACTACAATAAAAGAAACGTTTCCTAAATTAAACAAATAGAAGAGTGACATTTCTCATTGAATTTTTGAAAATTTTAGGTAAGGTATTAATTTACCTTTAATGCTGTGATGATGAAAGTATGAAAGTGTTGTTAATTACCCAGTGATTCCCTATTTTAATTGATGAAATTTACTTCATGGTCACACATTTTAAAATTGAATATAAAGTGTATTGGTAGGTTATGGTATATTTGTGGGTGAAGAATCAGCCCACTTTTTATCTTTTGTAAGTTGGGACATTTCTCTCTTTTATATTTTATGTGAATTTAGTAATAGTAAATAAAATAGAAGAGGATTTAACTCTAAAACATTAGAAGAGACAAAGATTTAACTGAACACAAAAACATAACACTTTAGAATTTTATATTTTCAACTTCAGCTAGATTATATAGATTTCTTTCCTTTTTACTTCTTTTCTGCTTACTTTCCTCTATTCCTTTCTCACTTTTGCTTTTTGTTCATTTTTTAATATAGAAAGCATATTGAAGTCATGTTTGAGATGAAATTCCATGTGTTTATACTAAAACAATAATTAATATTTGCTGACATATATAGAAGTCATAAACTATGGTGAGAATTGACACGTTAGAATGGACAAAACAAATGACTGGGATTGAATGTTGTCTAACCAGGCTATCTGAGTATTTAGAGACCTTACAGTTTCTTCCAGAGCATCCAATAATTATCTGAAAGTCTTTGGTCCAAAGAAGGATTACTTTTGCATCTGCTACTGCTTATCAAGGGAATAATTTTCCTTCACAAAGGATCACAATCAGGAATCCCCAAATAGCTCTAATCATTTCAACTGTCCTATGGATAAGGCTCAGTCAGTTCAATCAAAAATCATTATTCAGGAAACTGATTTACACATCTACTACTTTGAAATGTTTTAAATGATCACAAAAGGATTATATTATCAAATTTTCTATGTAATTAACCTTGTTACAAGGATAGTCAAATACAAATGTGTTCAGAAATATGGATAGCACTGAAATCCCATCGATAGGTTTTCTTCTTTATTTATTTCAGTGAAATAAAATTAGCAGATATATGATTATACGGTTTTATTATTACTCTGTTACGATTACCTGAGGATACTAGCTATCTTACATATTCATTCTCTGCAACTTATGCGGTGTTTATAGACCTTTAAGCTCTTACTTATGCTTTTTAAAATGCCTATATAGAAAACCTGGGGATAACTATAGAGTAACTATGAATTAACAGATCATGTTCTTTTCTATCAGTGACAGTGTTAAATTAGAACATGATTAGTAATAGACAGAAGGGGGAAATTATAAATATATTTATACTGATAAACCTGATCAAAAATTCAGCTTTAATTAAAATTTATAAATTCAATAAATCTTAATTTTATATCTAGATCACAATTATAAGTTACATAATCTATTTCCCACTGATGTTTAGGAGAGAAAAAATATATGCATAAGTTGTTGTATTATTTTTTAAATATAAAACCACATATTAAGGTCTGTTAGATTGCATCATGTATTTATTCCCTTGACATATTCTACATTAGACAGGAAAGTCACTGGCTTTCTTATACCCCATAAATATCTGAATTCTCTGTTTCAAAGAATGATTATTTTTATATCTGCTGACACTGACTGGAAATCAAAACATGACATGTTAAATTATTACAGCAACTAAACTGTGAATATTTAAACCTATGATACTAGATTGTCCAAATCTAATATTATAGTTACAATGTACATAATACAGAAGCTGCTACAAGGATTTTAGTAGCAATTGTCAAGGCCCATATGGAAATTAAAGAACATATGGTGCATATATTATATAGCACATACATCTTAGTAAAGGATTAAGAAAAGAGAAGATTTCTCTTTTCTGCTGGCTAATATGAATTTCAGGACCAATAAGTTAATATTTCATCTTCTTAGACAAATGTTTCTAAATCTCTAGAAGAGAACACAGTCTCAGTAAGCATATTATATGTATAATTTCATTATTTTTCACAAAGTAAATGTTCCTCTAATAGGACAAAACTAAAATCTCTTTAGTCAAAATTCGGTAGAAACTAAGTCTAACAGCTTGACAAATATACCTTGATGTACATTTTATTCCTGAAATTCAAATGCAGACTTTCCCACTCAAATCAGTTTGGAATCCTGAGTGGCTTCTGAGTTCATCATCTTCTTGGCCCTGTTATGTAATAATTTAACTGTATGCTAGTTTTTGATGCCTGAAGACCACTGGTTCTCTAGCATGGTCCCTGCACAAACGTGTTAAAAATGCACATTCTCGGGCTCTATTACAGAGCTACTGACTCAGAATCACCTAGTGTGGGGCTCAGCAATCTGTGTTTTAACAGTTCCTCTGAGTGCATACAGAACACTTATAGCCAGTGACCTAGAATGACACTTCCTTTCTATCTCAGTAACTATTTCTTTATTTGAGGTCATCACTGTCTCTCCTCTAGACTATAGTGATGGCCTCATTAGTGGTTTCTCTACACTCTGTTATTATTCAGTTAAATTCTCCATATAACTACCCATGGACTAATGATCAACAATGCATGAGAAAAAAATCAAAAACTCCTCATTGCTTAATTAATTAAGCATAAATGATTAGCTCGTCATCATCTCTTCATGCTGTGTCTAACTCTCCTCTTCAGTCTGATCCATAACTAAGTTTCATGCTACTCGTCCTCTATTTTATAAGCAAACTAAACTTAATTTCCATTTGTACACATGGCACAATCTTGAGCTTTGTCATAGTTTTATCATTAATTTATCATGAAGTGGCTGCTCAATTCACTTATGATGCCCTCAATCTCAACCAATATCCATGAACTTAATTTGTTCCACCACTAAAGAATGATCTCCTTGAACCCATCATGTGTTACTTTGTAATAGAGCCCCCACAGTGCCAAACATTGCAATTTGGAAATAGTATGAAGTTCTTGAGAATTCATCCATATTACTCCCTTTTATCAAATCCTCCTTCACCCATTCTTTTAAAATTTACCTCAACTCTCAGCTCTCCAAAATTGCTAACTCTTCTCCAACTTGGCTTCAGAGTGGATAGAGAGGGGTAGGAAAGCCATAAGCAACAGGATTAAGTAGCGAGTTTATTTTTGCCTCCCCACTTCCCTTTTTCTATGCTTCTGTCTACTTGGCACCTTCTTTCCCTTATAGTACCGACTCATTCCAAGCCACATCACTATGCTCAGGTGCCCTAAGGCAAAGAGAGTGGAGAAACGGTATCTATCCTCATTTGTTCCATCAACTGCATCCAGGATTTAAAAATGATCTCTAATTTACATAATTCTGACTTTTATAATTACCATTTCCTCAGAACTGATTTTACACAGAATGAGAAAGATTACGTTTTCTTAAAGTCATTAGATACTCTTGTAACCTTAATAAAATGGTAAGAGGTATCATTTCATGTATTTTAAGGGTTGTATTTGGAACAAGCAAAACTTCCTAGTGCTTCTTGAATTGATCTACTTGATTATTTGCAAAGCTGTTCCTTGCCATAGAAATAGTAAAGAAATGTATTCTTGGCTTTCATCCATTCCAACAGAAGCTAAAAGGAGAATTCAGCCACTAATCCATTTCTTTTTTTCAACAACTTTTGCCTCAATACTCAAAATCTGGACATTCAAGTCTAATGTATATATAATGATGGAAATAATTATTGATACATTTTTTGCATTTTATATCTATACACAAATTGATTTTATAAATGTATTTTCATTTAACTTACATAGTTTGATTCTGACTACAATCTTAAGATTAAAATAATACGGGCATCATCTTCCTAATCTTACAGATGGAAATGAGACTGAGAGTTGAAGGCACTTATCAAAGATCACACCAGTAATGTGCACAGCTACTACAGTACGTTCTGTAGCTTCAAGTTAAGAACATTTCCTTATCATCATATGGCTCCTCAGTGTTGGCAAAAATTACCACTACAGAAAGTTGCACTCAGGTGGACAAATTCTAAGGCAAACTGACCTGAGGATCCCAGTGCTCATTACTTTGTGGGTTTTGGAATTCTTAACATGGACAACCCTTATGAGAGACACAGTAGTCCCCCAAACAATATTCTTTACCAAATAGAAAATATAGAAGCTATCAGTGAGTTCTCAGGATAAGTTTTTGCTCTATAGTTAATTGATCTTTAAAAAGCTATTCTGAACTTGGTTCTCATACCAAATAAGGTATATATTTGGAATATATACCTCTATACTTATTTGGTATATATTTGGAGAATAAATATTCTCCTCTATGAAACCTAGCCAGAGATATTTCAAACTCATCTTAAACTACATAAACCCTACTATAATGAAGTTGATTTCAGGTCAAAGGGCACCCATAAGATTTGCAGAATTTCCAAAATTTCCCTACTCCCTAAGAAAGCAAATAAGCTATTAAATATCTTAAATTCCTCATTGTATCTATAAAAATAAGAGTGAACTAGCAAACTTTAGAACTATCAAGGACTGTTGAACTAATCTAATCCAGAAATTAACACCATGCTCTATGGACATTACTTGTACTCCTGAACCCGATCAGAGGGAGGAGAAAGAAAAATGGCAGAAATTCTTTCCATCTAGTACCTCTGCCAGTTTCCATTTTACCCACTCTATTTGAAAAGCTCTTTTTGTTGCTGCTGCTGTTGTTGAGGGAGTAGTTTCCATTTTAAAATCTACTAAGGTAGTATAAATATTGAAATGGATATGTGGAAGAATTATATATTCTAACTGCTACTGAAAAAGTTAGGTCTGAGACTCAATCTTCTTATCTCATTGTTCTTTCTGCAAGGATTACCTCACTATTAACTGAATATTTTCACAAAGATGCATTAGTGTTACATAAATTCTATGATTGCAATTAGTAGTAAACATATTTTATGATTACAATAAGTATTTTTCTGTTTGAAAACAGTTATCTTGTAGGCTATCCTTTTATGCTGTTGTACTCTCTAGCACCATGGAAGAGGTACAAACACCCTAAATCATGCAGGAAATGTACAATATCATTAACTTATTCAATAAACAAATAAGCAGACTATCAGATACGCTTTAAATCTGTGGTTTGGGTTCCATCATGAGGATACAGCATAATTATCCTATCAGAGCCCCAATGTGGCATTACTGATTCACCCAGTTGTCTTTACTAATTCAGAGAAAAAGAAATATTTTGAAAATTAAAAATGTGATAATGTGATTGTTCTGTGTATATATAATATATATAATTGGAAATACTGGTTTCAGGTGACTTCATGCCTTATTTCTGTAAGGAAAATTAAAGAAGCACACTGAGTCCCTCCTTTGATGCATGATTTCTGGAAGTATACTCACAAATACATGCAGACTATGAATGAAACCTCAGTCTTTTCTTAGTCACAAACTTATATTGGCTAGCATGGTTACTTCAATGGTGGAAAATGAATTCTTCCCATTTTCCATCACAGTATCCGTGAGTAACAATCTTGGAGCATAATTTATCTCAGAATGTTATCCTGATTTCTCTTCAATATTCCAAAGCTCAGTGATCTATTTAAAATGTATATATATATATGTAGGTGATGAGAATACAAAATTTAGTAATGAAGTAGTAACAAATAAAATTCCTTTAATTTGGCAACACATATGCCATTGATATTTCAAGAAGTAAAGGCAATCATTTTTCCTAGTTGCAAAGTAAATTCCTAAGGAAAAATTATGCCCTGAAAATAAAGTTTCAGAGCTTATAAGAATATTTTGTGGGTGGTAATGATTTACTTAAAAATTACATATATGTGCATATATATACATATATGTGTATACATGAGTAGAACTCAATAGGTAACTACTACAGAAAAGCAACAAGGACTTAAGGTAAGCTAACAATGGAAGGTGAAATTTGAAGGGTAACCGTATTTAAGGATAACTATATTTCACATGCATAAACTCTAAGATTTATCATGTTATTTTCATAAAACATGTACTATTATATATAACACCACTATATGTTATAATACCTTAACAAATGTATCATTTGTGGCACTGTGATATTATTGTGAGCCATATTTGTCAAAATAATTTTTGAATGCATTCTCCAATTTTTCAAGGATACAATACTTACCTGACATATTGCGTCATATTTTTTACACATATTTCAAGAGGGTTTCTCATTTAAGATTATTTCTAGCATTATCTATATACCTAAATAGATATATTTCCTAAGTATACATTCATATATTTGAAAGCATATCACATACAGTGGACAATATGTTAAGCTACACTATAGCATTTTCTGGGTAATTACTTGCATTTAACATTTTCCCCAGAGTTGAAATTCTATAATTCTACATTTACATATATTTTTTTCAAACTACTTATTAGATAAGATTTTGTCTTCATTAAATGTTACACAAATAGAAAGGATTTCATGCAAAAGTTTCATATACCCTGGTTCTTCATTAAATAAATATAAACAGGAATATAAAATTACAAAAATCATGATATATAAGCTTGCAGTTATTTGTTTTCATGGCTTGAGCATTTCATTATAGCCTAATAGATTTTGTCACAGTGTCTGCAACTAGCATGAGCAAGTTAAATACATACACATGCACAATCAGGAAAGAAGTACAAACACCCTAGATCATGCAGGAAATGTACAAGGTCTCATTTTGAATATGTGATGTACATTACAACACAAGCAATATTCGATTTGGCAAAATAAATCAGTAATGCTGTCTATACATAGATATCTTTTGTGCTTTTTTTGTGTTTTGGCCTGCAGCATGCTATTTGTTACTTTGCTGTAGGTAACCCCTGAAAGTACATATGTAAACCGGTGCAGAAGGTAGTTCTAGAAAAGCTGTGGCAGAAAAAACGTGAGAGAGAAGAAGAGAGAAAGGGAGAGAGAGGGAGAGAGACTGATTCATCTCCCATGATAGTTAGCGGTAAATTTTCCTTAAACACATTTTTGCCTTCATTTTCCTTTTGAAAATCTTGCTGTGGGGGTCGCCTGCCCCTTTCAGAGCACTGCGAAACCTTCGCAACAGACCATTTAGCACTAGTTTCCACCTTGGGGTAGATCTTCCTACCTTTCCAGTCTTAATTCTGTGAGAAATGGCTGCAAATCGATGGTTGAGTTCTGAGATTTTAGGCTCTACTACTTTCCTGCAGTGGTCACCGCGGTTTGCCATCAAGTTTGCTGCTTGGTCACGAATGGAGTCCACCTTTGGACGTATGTCATTCATTTCAGCCTTTAAGCGCTATATTCCATGAGCAAGAAACAGGGCTTGAAGTTAGTAATTTACCAAGGTTGAGAGAGAGAGAGAGAGAGAGAGAGAGGGAGGGAGGGAGGGAGGTGGAGTGAGGGAGGTGGAGGGAGATGGAGGGAGAGATAGACAGATTTGGGGAGGGGGGAGGGGAGGGGAGAGAGACACACAGAATAATAAAAAGAAAGACAAGAAGACAAGAAGTCAACTTCCGTAAAATAGGAGAGCACATGTGAGCTTAGTGAAGGGGTCAATGTCCTTTAGTCTGAGGAAGGTCTGCTTAGGTGTTTGTTTAGTCTGAGGAAGGACAAATGGTGGTTTCCAAATCCTTCTGTGATGTTTGAAGCAATCATAATATTTGATATTTCATTCTATGCCATCTTATCTTAACTGAATTTAATAGTTGTAGAGGAACCTAAATATGAGCTCTAGAGGGAAGGATCAGAAGAACACACTCCTATACCGTCCTACTACTTTGGAATTCCTCTTTATCATACTGTCATAGAAAAATACATTTTCTAACAGATTTTGATTCTGCATCACATACATATTGAGGAATGTTCTTCCTGATGCAAGGGGTCATAAGGCCTGTCAATTAAACAACTCAGTTCTTATTTCAAAGACCTTTGAGGAATTTCACCCATAAGATGACATCTCTGACTACACATCAAGGGAGAATTAAGACCACTATGTAAATCTACATTGGAGTAAGGTGCAAACAGCAAATTAATGTGTTTTGGGAACAGCCTTATATGCACCTACATTTTTAATGAAAATAAATTAAAATATGTGCACAATGTCAGTGACAAAAATAAAAAATGAAATTTATATTTAGAAACTATACTTTTTGTGTGTTCTTCAAATAATAACCCACTGGTAAAAACTTAACAAAAATTTCAGCAAAACCCAGTAAGGAAACATTAAGAGAGATTTCTTAAAATTCTTCTCTCTGGGTCTAGTTGAAAAGAGAGAAGTCACCAAATGGAGACAATGTAGTATCAATAAGACACACTTGTACATTATATCTCTCATATTCTGCTACTGAAATTATTTTAAGAGGAAAAATTAACTTGCCTTTGAGAGAGAAATCTTAAGATATCCTAATTACATTCAATGCAAAAAGAGAGAATTTAAGTCCAAGTTTAATTTGCACACAGTTGAAAAGAAAAAAATTAAATGTTACACAAGCCCAACATTATGAATAATTATACATTAAGGATGCTTGGTGTGGGAGAGGCTTTGGACTTTTGTTATCTTTAGATTGTGGACCATTAGCATACTGACATATGTTGAGGATGGGACCCAAATCTAAACATGAGATTCATTTATGTTATATGTTTTATATATAAAGTATAATGATCTTATATAATATTTTAATAATTTTGTGCATGAAACAAAGCTTCATGGTGCGAAATTCTCCACTTGTGGCATCACGTCAGAGATTAAAATATTTTGGATTTTGAACCAGTTCTGATTTCAGAATTTGGGATTATGGATTCTCAACGTGTAATAAGATTTGGATATTTCATATGCAAAATATCCACATGATTGTACTTTTGGTATTTCTCAGATAGGCTGCAGGTGTGATGTTGGGAAAGTTCTTTGGACTAGACACAGATCATAGTGGTACTATTAAAATAGGCAGATCTTTGTGATATGATACAAAAATAAATCCTAGAATCCCATTTTGAGGAGCTTTTAAATTGGGTATAATTAACTGAGAGGTGAATTTGAACAGATAATCAGATTACAGAACTACTGAGGGTCATTATTCACATAAAAAAGGAAGAACAGAAGAGAGGGTGAGGGGAGAGAAGAGAGATTACTCTTATTAAAAAGTCCTCGTTATCTTCTAGGACATAGATGATTGACACAGGTGTTGCACAGTTTGAAAATTACTTTTCAAAATATTGTATTTGCTACCTTAAGCACGTCTTCTTTTTGCTGGGGTTTCTTTTTCTCAGATTCATCCAAAAGTGTATCAGCCTGAATGATCCATTTTGTGATGTGATCTACATTCTGGTCAAAGGTTTCCATGTGTTTCTGGTATTCCTTAAATGTACAGAGACGTGTAATGACATTATTGGTTAGAAAACATTCTTAAAGGACTGTTTTCTACTCTCTACAAGACTAAAAAGACAAAAATACATATGTATCATAATTTAAATTACTTTTAAGTAGAACATTCACGTAAAATATAACACATAGAGAAAAACATATTAAAATTAGTTATGGACAATGAATTTAGAGCAGGGTATATGTGGATTTGACGAATTTTCATATAGGATCTCAGTGAATGTTTACACATTTTTTTTTGATGGAGAGGGATCAAAAATCTTCCAGTGTCTCCTCTTACCAAGAGAAGGTTGAGCCATTCTTCTGCTCGGGAAGTGACAGCTACCCAGTTACTATTCAGAAGACTGAGTTTATCTTCCACCAAGGTCTCCTTCTTGCCCAAAACTGTTTTCAAGGCTTCTCCTAGCTCTATGACACTCTTCAAGTGAGCCTTCTGTTTCTCTACTTCTTTCTGAGTAGCCTGTGAAAAGAACAGCATTGAGATTAAAGTTATATTTTGTAGCCTTAAGATAAAATGGTTGTGAAATGGCAGTGTGTATGGTCACTCTGGTTAGATTTTACAAAGGTTTAAACCTACAACAATGTGTTTATAAACCATAAAAATCAAAGAATATGAAATGCAGTTTCATTGTTGAGCATATATGTATACACAAATGTGGTTAATTTAATTATTTATCTTTGAGTGCACATATTTAATTGCTAAACAAATGTATTGCCCAACTAAATATATTTATCTTGTACATGTCGTGGTTAAAGGTTGACATTCCATTGCTTTTTTTTTTTTTTTTTTGACAGGCAGAGTGGACAGTGAGAGAGAGAGATGGAGAGAAAGGTCTTCCTTTTTGCCGTTGGCTCACCCTCCAATGGCCACCGCGGCCGGCACATCACGCTGATCCGAAGCCAGGAGCCAGGTGCTTCTCCTGGTCTCCCTTGTGGGTGCAGGGCCCAAGCACTTGGGCCATCCTCCACTGCACTCCCTGGCCACAGCAGAGAGCTGGCCTGGAAGAGGGGCAACCAGGACAGAATCCGGCGCCCCAACTGGGACTAGAACCCGGTGTGCCGGCACCGCTAGGTGGAGGCTTAGCCTAGTGAGCCGCGGTGCCGGCCATTCTATTGCTTTTTAAAAAACTTAGAAAGTATGGCACCACTGTCTATCTACATCAAATTTTAGCCTTTTTGTATCATGGATCTCTGGTATCTGATTAAGCTTAATGACCCCTTCTTATCTTAATGCCTACAAAAGCATAAAAGAAAATATACATGGGTTGAAATAAGACCAATTAAGTCAAAATATAATATATGTGTTTCTAAAAATTTTTGTGATGTAGTAATACATGTTTTGTTTCCCAGCATATTAACTAACAGGATCTAGCATCAGGTCACTAAATAGGATAATTTCAAAGTAGCGAGGAATACACTCGTTGCTTCTGTATACCAAGTATACTCAGTGACTGGAACATGATATGAAATATCTGTCATTTCTATCGGTGACCAAGTCACAGCTACTGCTATTATTAGAGTTTGCTTTCAACATTTATAAACAAGAAAAAGTTGAATTTCGGTTACAGGTTAGCTACTATACCTAGAGTTATTTGTAACATCGGTGTCATTTGTTGCACATGAGTGAGCTTAGCAGTTCATTAAAACTGTTCATACAGCAAGCATAAATGTTTATTAAGCTTCTACTAGATGGCAGAAACTCTTGTAGCAGGGTATTTATTTCCATGCAATGTGTTTTTGGAAAATGATAAGAAATGTCTCCTTTGGGTAGAAACAGCCTCTTTGGAAGTTGACTTGTGAATGGACTTGCAATAAATTTCAGCACTTTAAATCCTTCATCTGTTCCCTATACTACTTTTATTATACAAAATTTGATCTTTGTTCGAGACAATGTGGATAAAATGGTAGAGCAGCAGAGAAATGTCCTGTCCTTTGAAAGCTTATATGGGCTAGTCAAAGAAATAAAAATAAGTACAAATGAACATTGTCTATTTCTTATATTTCAGGCTAGTGGCTTATAATTTCAGTTGATTTGTTCACAAAGGTAACACCTTATTAAGTAAAAATTTAATTTACTTTGAGGTCCCTAATTATCTTTGAACATGTCTCTAACTATTATACTGTGCATGCAATATTGTGGCACAGCAGGTTAAGATGTCTCTTGGGACTTCCACATTCCATGTTGGAGTGCCAGTGATCAAGTCTTGTGTCCATATTCCAGTCCACATTCAAGCTAATGTGGCTGGGAGGCACAAGATGCTGGCTCAAGTACTGAGTTCCTACCACCCACATGGAAGAGCCAGACAGAAGTTCTGGTTCCTGGCTTTGGCCCGGCCCAGCAGTGGTTGCTGCAGGCATTTGGTGAATGAGCCAATGGACAGAATCAATCAATCAATCATTCTCTTTAAAATAAATAAAAATGAATAAACATTTAAATGGATCAGACCATTAATCCTTTTCTGCAAGAATATAAAAAGTTATTATGGCTGGCACTGCGCTCACTAGGCTAATCCTCCGCCTTGCGGCGCCGGCACACCGGGTTCTAGTCCCGGTTGGGGCGCTGGATTCTGTCCTGGTTGCCCCTCTTCCAGGCCAGCTCTCTGCTGTGGCCCAGAGAGTGCAGTGGAGGATGGGCCCTGCACCCCATGGGAGACCAGGAGAAGCACCTGGCTCCTGCCTTCGGATCAGCGCGGTGCGCCGGCCGCAGCACGCCGGCCACGGCGGCCATTGGAGGGTGAACCAACGGCAAAGGAAGACCTTTCTCTTCATCCCTCTCTCTCACTGTCCACTCTGCCTGTTAAAAAAATAAAAAGTTATGTACCAAAATCTTTACTTTTTTTTTTTTTTTACATGCCAGGCAATGCAGTTAAAGCTAATGGAAAATTCCAAACTTCAGAAAGGATCAGGGGAAGTTTTGAATTTAGGAAATGTTTCAAAAAATTCCTGGATCATAGAAAATTATTTTATGTCAATTATCTACCAAAATCCTCCACTGAATTTTCAAGGGTGTAGAGATACTGCATAAATGCCTCTGGTGGGGTACACCACCTGAAATTCGAGGCATTGCTGCAATTTCTGCTCACACCAAAACAGGCCAGGGATGGGTACACCTGCCCCAAAGCAATGTGATAATGGGAGCAGCAGGGGGCTAATGGACATAAATTGGTACCTGGAATATTTTTGGGAATTTAAAAAAAAAAAAAACTGTTTGACAGGCAGAGTGGACAGTGAGAGAGAGACAGAGAAAAAGGTTTTCCTTTTCCGTTGGTTCATCCCCCAATGGCTGCTGTGGCTGGCGCACTGCGCTGATCTGAAGCCAGGAGCCAGGTGCTTCTCCTGGTCTCCCATGTGGGTGCAGGGCCCCAGCACTTGGGCCATCTTCCACTGAACTCCCGGGCCACAGCAGAGAGCTGGACTGGAAGAGGAGCAACCGGGACAGAATCCGATGCCCTGACCAGGACTAGAACCTGGAGTGCAGGTGCCTCAGGCAGATTAGCCTAGTGAGCAGTGGCACTGGCCGGGAATTTGTACATTTACAGGAGCATCTAAATGGGCCTGTCTCTGAAGATTTACATCACAGCTCTAATCCCTTTATTAGACCACCAGACTGAATTCCTTTTCCCAGATCCTTAAGTTGATGTATAACCTTGCCTAAGTGCCTGCTGGCTCATAGACTTGCTTGTACCCTCTAAATAAAGGTGGGAGTGCATAGCTATCCAGTGGCATTTTCTTAGAATGGCCACTCCCGTGTTCTGTATCCCCATTTGAAAAACCTCTTCATAAGAGAAAACATTTAATGTCCAATGATATTTCATGCGTTTAATGGAAAAAAGGAAGCAGCAACTAATTTCTAGTGTCTTTTCAGGTTCCAGTATTATTTTGATGTATGACATGATCATAAGTCCACTTTCAAGAGACTTAAGAATAGCCGAATAAGAACTACACTTGAGTCATTAGCTCTAAGGTTTTGCTGACATAGGAAAAACGTCTGATGTGAGTATTTTTCAGTTTAAATATAAATCACTATCAAAGTCTCTATCTTCATATGTTTAATTTGTAATATTTGATACCTCCAGTATGATATAAATATTGAACACTTGCTTTCATGATTTTAAATAAAACATTTGCTGTCAATAATTTTTAAATGTTATTCCAGTATCCTTATAATAAGGAATGGGAGGAATAAATTAATTTTCTCTAGTGAATGTATTCCTGTGTCCATGGGAAGGAAGAAGAACACATTCTGATTCATTCCTTATACCAACAAGTTGAATAGAATGTAGAAATCTTAATTGGCACCTTAGGTAAAGTATTTGGTCATCAGTTCCTCAACTCAGTTTACTGATGTAATAGCAGACTGGGAACTTGTTCTGTTGAACTCTGATGATCATACAATTACAGGACGGAAACAACTACTTAAATTTTATTTAAAGGTAAGACAGAACAGTATTGGAATAATTACTGGTCCCAAAGGAACACATCCACAGATATTCTCCCCCACTGGTAGGCAAAGAGCTTACTTGGTCTTGACTCTCTCCCATACTCATTTCTTCCAACGCTTTCCACAAGTTTTCTTGCAATTTCTCAGGGACTTATATTCCTAGGACAGTTCTTTATCTGACTGCCTATTATTCCTACCCTTTCTTTCTTCATTTTTTTTATTCTCTTGTAGGTATCCTGCTCCAGAGATTACATCAACACTCAGCCCCACAATTAGTCAAATACGTGCTTGAACACCCATAGAGGTACGTGATAGTAATGTCAAAAAATCTGTGGAAAAGTAGAATAAAAATTTACTTTGGTGCACATTTTTTTAAAATCCCTGTATTTTTTGCATAATATACACTTTCCAAAAACTTTTTGAAGACCCATCAATGCACAGATTTCAAAAAAATTGCAACAAAATAAATATATCCTTTAATTCTACTTTCCATGAACTTTTTTTTTCCCATGAATCCTATATTTCTGAATTGAATAGGCACTACTAACTTCCTGTTTAGCTCTTTCTGAATCTCTTGGGCATGTTCCCTCTTCCATGCATGAAGGGTTAGCATTCTCATAGAAATCACAGTAAAAGTTCCCTACCCAACTGAAATCTGCCCTTCAACTATTTAAATACAATACCACTTCTGAGCATCACAAATGGAAGGTGATTCTTTCACTCTTTAGTTAATATAATGATAGAAATATAATGAAAAAATCACCATATTACTGCAATTCTAAGACACACATTTGTTACATTTTAAGGTTTTTGAAGTTAAGGTGAAGTATGCCTTCTATATTTACATTTAAAGTGATAGTGATACTTTTTGATCCTCAACAGCTATCATCAAATCAGTGTAGCATCCTACTATCTAGTATGTGTTAAACAAGATGCAGTTTGATATTTAATTACTCTTTTAGGCTCCTACATTATTCCATCCTGGCAGAAGTTTAGGATATGTTTTACTTTTAGGCTAATGTGACAGAATAATATAATGATAAATTAAAGAAGAGTATAAAACATTAAACAGATTTTATAGCAGTGTGTATTGACTTTTTATTAATAATATAGTGTCTATTAAAGAATTTCCTGAAAGCAGAATGTGCAGAACCAAAATTATAGCTATAACTATAATGACAGTGAGTAGTGACTCCAATGGCATTTAACAGATGTTCTATTTTCTAAGTAACAGCTGCTTGATGCATTCATTGTATGAAGTTAATGATCTGCTAGTGTTATTTCACTTCACAGATAAATTACTATTCTCTCCTTAAAAAAAGATATGCAATTTTTCATTGGAATGATAGTGTAACAGACTTTAGAAATAAGTAATAGTTCTCATGCTTTTATAGCTAGGAGGACTGATGAGTTGAGGCAACTATCTAGATAATCTAGGACCAGAAACCAGATCTTTTTAAACTACAAAAGCTGATTGTTTAATAAGAGTACACAACATAGCTCACTGAAGTGAACGTAGTTCTCATCAAACTGGCTGAAATTCACAAATCTTGTGAGGCATTTTTTCCCGTGGCTCTCAACTTTGCCAAATATTAGCTTCATTGGCTAAACTCAGGTCAATAAATCGGAACCTCTAGGGTGGGCCTTAGGTATTAGCAAGCCTTTTAGGTTTCCCAGTTCAATCCAACATGCAGTAAATGGTGAGAATCACTGGCAGACAAAAAGACACAATCTGTCATGAGGTTTGCTTAGTGACAATCATTAAATGTTACAGGTGAAGTGCAGTAGAAGGCTGAGAAATTTTTTTCTCCTTTATATTGAACATCATAAAAATTTGTCTCCAAAATAAATGTTAAAAGCACATTTATTTATTATAAAAATGGCTACTGGACATCAATTATTTTGCATTATTTAATATTTTGAATTCAGCATTTTTATAATTCTCTCAGTAACTCTTGGTATCAAAAAACTACTGTTAATAAAATCTGTTGCTCAATTTATTAAAAATGATAGATGTGAACTACCAAAAAATTTGATGGGTCTAATGTATTATAGGACCAAAAAATTTCTTTCCAGGGAATCATAATTTACCACTTTAATTTTTAGATAACACCGTGGATATTAAAGTGGCTTAGTGGTGCTGAATTATTTAATTGATATGGAACTTTTGATGAATGAAACAAAATTGGAAATAAATGAAGTCTGTTAGTGGCTAAATCAGAAATTCATACAGATTAAACTTTGCTGTAACTTATATTTTCCAAATATAATGATAATCACAGTAATAAACTACTGTTTAATCACATAAAAATTTACTTTCCTATGTTTTTTTCATGTTCAGCTCAAATGCTAAGCAATTTTGGCTAGTAATGGGATATTCAGAATCTATTAACTTATATCCACCTAATCAGAGTGTTTTTAAACATTAACAAATACTATTTGAAATCTAAAATCACATCAGTGGGAACAGACTACAGATTATAAAATAGTATAAAGGCATTTTTTATTTTAATTTAAACTATTTTCTATACTTTAAATTTAGCCATTATTTGTTTTATTGTAGATAATGATTTTTTGTTATTTTAGTTATATTACTTTATCGTTTATGTAAGTTTATATATATTTTTTATTACTTTAACGTGACTAGAAAGTAGGATTTCTAAGAGTTACTTAGCATTTTAAAAGATTTATTCATTTATTTATTTGAAAGATTATTAAAGTGAGAGTGAGAGAGATTGAGAGAGAGAGAGATTTAGATCTTCCATCTGCTGCTTCACTCCCCAATGGGCCAGGCCAAAGCCAGAAGCTTCTTTCGGGTATCCCAAATGGGTGTGGGGGTTCAAACACTTAGTCCATCCTCCACTGATTTCCTAGGTGCATTAGCAATGAGCTGAATTGGAAATGGAGCAGCCAGGGCTCGAACTGGTACCCATATGGAATGCCAGTGCTGCAGGCCGTGGCTTAACCTGCTATACCACAATGCTGGCCCCATAATCTTCTTTTTGTAAAAGTAGCACATGCCATCCCTCAATTTCCTTTGTGATCTCTAATATTTTATGGGAATTTAATGAGATGATTGCTTATGTGTCTAAACATGTTTATTCTTAAATAATTCCAAATGTACACCATTTGAATCTTAAAAATACTTTGTTTTAATTTTTATCTATTTAATTTTTAATATTTAATGAGTATATACTATATGTCAGACACTATATATGTAGGACATAGCATGTAACCAAAACAGACATGATCCCTGTACTCTTGTCAAGTGACCTGCTAATGTCTATGTAATAGTCTAATAGAGTTTATCCTCACAGCTTGAGGATCTTGTGCAGTGCTGGCTCTCAAACTCTTTGGGTGCTGCTCATCTCTCCTAGCTTGCCTTACCATTTCCCTTTATTGTTTCTACTCTAGAAACCTGAGTGTTTCTGTCCTCAACCTGGCAAACCCATTAACAGAAAGTTGTGAGAGATGAAAGGGAAAATTGCCTGATGATTTATAGAGTAAGGAATGTCACATTTATAACTTCCTCATGCATTTCTGTTGACCAGACTATTCAGCTAGAAGTGATCATTCTTTCAAAATCTTATTAATGCTGCCCTCATTACTATTTGGATGGGAACAAATTATTTGAACGTAAAAATACAGTGAAAGGGTTACATGGTATTAGGGATTTTCAATTAACATTAGTAGATTAACATTCAACTTCCACTATAAAATTTTTTATCTCACTTCTGTTACTATTCTAAAATGTCTTAATATTTTAAAACATTGCCTTTACCATTTTAACAATTGGCACTGCTTTTTAAAATTTTCATTTTGTTATCTGTAACTGCAATAAGGAAGGTGGGAATAGGAAGATCAGGTTTCTTGCCTGCAGCTTTACCTTCAGTTAATCAACCTTGCCCCCATTCTACTTACTCCTGGAAATTTTCCCATCATTTCTCTTACAGGATCACTAAGAATCAACTGATGAATGATGAGTAAAATAAAAATGCAATACATATTAAGGGTCTTCAAAAAGCTCATGGAAAATACATATTAAGAAAATACATGTGTTTCAAAAATTATGCCAAAATAATATTTATACTTTTTTAAAAATATATTTACTTGGAGGGGGGGAGAGGAGGAAGAGGGGTAGGGGGAGGAGAAGAGGGGGAAGGGGAGGGGTAGGGGGAGAGGGAGAGGGAGAGGGAGAGGGAGAGGGAGAGGGAGAGGATTCTGCATTACTTGTAAACAGGAGACTGCAGCTGGAACCAGATATCAAACTGGTACTCTGATATGGGATGAAAGTATCTGAACCACTAGGTCAAACACTTGCCCCTAAACGTATCTTTAAATTCCATTTTTCAAGAACATTTTTGAGCTATCCTTCTATATACAATGGAACACTGTTTATTCACATAACAGATGAATTAGAATTTGTTACAACATGGATGGAACTGAAAGACAAGTGAAATAGCTAGGCACAGAGAAGCTACACATTACCTCACTTATGGAATGTTTCTAAATTGCCTCATAGAAGTGAAAAGTTGAATGGTGGTTACCAGAGGTTGGGAGGTAAGTAGGAACAGGGAGGGCATAGGAAGACTGGTCAATGGGTAATAAGTTATAGGTTGGAGAAACAAGAAAGAGAATTGACTATTTTCACAATAAAATAAAAGAAAAAAAATAAATGTTGAGGAGACATGTCCTCACCCTGATTTGAACATTGCAGAATGTATACATGTATTGAAGCATCACGTGGTACTCCAAAATTACACTCAATTTTAATGTGTCAATTAAGAATAAAATATTGGACACTTAAGATAATCTGGTTTATAGTTCTCTCCAAGTAGATTACACTCTGAAACATCTGAAATTGTACCTTGCACCGGCTAGCATCTTTATTGAAGACTATGGATTCTAGTCTGTATGGTTTTAAATGTGTGACTATTAATTTTGAAAAGGAGGGAAATGTTGATAAATTAATACACATTTAGAAAAAAAACATTTCCTGTGATATTCTTGCTTTATAAAAGGATCATAGCAATGTCAAACTCCTGATACCTATTCATGACGAAAATATGGTAAAAGTTCAGGGTCAGACTTTTGACATTGTTTCTACATTAGCTTTCCTCTAGTTCAAGGGTTGGCCTACTTTTTCTTTGAATGACCACATAGTAACTGTCTTAGGCTTTGTGGACCATGTAGTCTCTATCATAACTACTCAACTCTGTTATTGTAGCACAAAAGCAGGAAAACAATAACCAAATAAATGCAAGTTACTATATTCTAACAAAACTTTATTTATAGATATAGGCATGTGAATTTCATGTACATGTCATGAAACCTTGCTCTTCTGATTTTTTTTCAATCTTTGGATTGGACAAAAGCAGGTGACAAAATGGATTAGGCCCATTAGCCATAGGATCATCTAGCTCTAATTTATCTTCCTCTTTGCAAAAAATTAAACTTTTAAGCATTCTTCCCTAATAGGAAGTTCACGAAGTTTTCTAGAATTGGGGTGGTCTCTATTAGGTTGGAATTTTGATAGCTCCCTTAATAATGTTATGTTGATGACCTTGGACCCAAATGATGGCCAAATTCTCAGGAAAAGTGCTTGTCCATTTTACTGATAGTCCTAGATGCCTTGAAAACTAATCAAGAAACAGAGAAAGGAATGTTGGGCCTTTATATTCTTGTTCATAACAAGAGAAATAGAAACATTTCAGAGTCCACAGGTTCCAATATTATAACCACATCCAATGATGAACAGATATATTTACTCTGCTAATGATTCTATCTGAATAGACGCATTCTTAGGACAGTAGAACCTGCATTGCTACCACAAAAATGCCCACTTACTTTGGTTCTGTTTTGAGAGGCAGTCTCAATTCTCAGCCTGTGCCACTCATTTGCCTTATTCTATTTCCACAATGTAATTGCTGTTAGGAATCAATCATTCATACTGTAATGCTGCTAATGATACCCAGAAAACCAAGTTGATCTTCTAAGGTTCCTGTCTTTTTGCTCAGTCAGAGGATGTGTTCCTGGCTGATGCTTAACTAGACCAGGCAAACAGTGGCCATATTCTTTTGAAATTAGTAATTTCCTATAGGTAAAGTCTTTCTTAATTACTAAGACTTAGCTCATAGAACTTGGCTGCACAAGATTCTGAAAGTCAAAATCCCAATAATTTGACTTTTTTGTATATTGTGTTTTCTTATGTTCCTAAATATTAGACACATGGGAATTATATAGAATATAATTATTTCTGTAATTATAAGCCATCTTATGGAATGAAATATTATAAAAATTTACTTCCTATACCCATCTCATTAATTCTGCCCTTGCACATACAGAAAAATTCCTGTTCTGTACTCATCTGAAAAATCCACATGCATGCCTATTTTTAGTATATGTTTCATGTATTAATAAACAATGTATAATGTTTTAAAATACATTTTAATCTTTGTGTACACGGAGTCACACTGAATCCTTTAAGATGTTTCCAATTTTACTATATATTTTAAGGAGCCTGAATTTTATTTTATTTTTTAACAGGCAGAGTTAGTGAGAGAGAGAGAGAGAGACAGAGAGAAAGGTCTTCCTTCCGTTGGTTCACCCCCCAAATGGCCGCTATAGCTGGTGCGCTGTGGCCAGCGCGCTGCGCCAATCTGAAACCAGGATCAGGTGCTTCCTCCTGGTCTCCCGTGCGGGTGCAGGGCCCAAGCACTTGGGCCACCCTCCACTGCCTTGCCGGGCCACAGCAGAGAGCTGGACTGGAAGAGGAGCAACTGGGACAGGATCTGGTGCCCCAACTGGGACTAGAACCTGAGGTTCTAGGCAGAGGATTAGCCTAGTGAGCCATGGCGCCAGCCGGAGACTGAATTTTATAATATACCTTTTGTGGTTACAGGCAAAAAAAAAAAAATCATTGTTAGGAGTGTGTGTATGGCACTAAAGGTAAGACCTCATTTCAAATTTGAATGCTGTAGGCCCAGCTTGTCTCCAAATTCCAGCTTCAAGCTAATAAACACCCTGGGAGGTAGCAGGGTAGTTGAATCCCTTCCATTCAGGTTGAAGGACTTGGATTGAGTTTGCTTTTCCTGGTCTGATCTGTTGCAAGCACTTGGGGAATGAACCAGTGCATAAGAGATTTCTATATCTTTCTCTGCCTTTCAAAAATTATTAAATAATCTTACAGATTAAATCTGGTATCATATTCATAGCTGCTTCAGTGGTTACCAATATAGGTAATATTATAATCCCTGGGTCACTTAGGGGTCTTCCATCCACTAGTTTATTCCCCAAAAGGCCATAATGGCCTGTAGGCCAGTCCGAAGCCAGGAGCCAGGAGCTTCTTCCAGGTCTCCTATGTGGGTGCAAGGATCAAGGACTTGGTTCACCTTCTACTACTTTCCCAGGCCACAGCATACAGCTGCACTGGAAGAGGAGCAGCTGGGACTTGAACCTATGCTCACAAGGGATGCCTGCCCTGCAGGCGGCACCTTTACCAGCTACAACTCAGCACGGGCTCTCAATCTGGATTTCTTAAAGATGAAGAACACAGAATAAACTATTTTCCCTATATCCAAAGAGGAAAACTTTAAATTTCTGGTGCCTAATTCTACTTAAAAGTTCAGAATCAGGGCCAGCATTGTGGTGTAGTCAAAGCCACCACCTGTGATGCTGGCATCCCATAAGGGCACCAGTTCTTGTCCTGGCTGCTCCACTTCCAATCCAGCTCCCTGCTAATGGTCTGAGAAAGCAGCAGAAGATGGCCCTAGTGCTTGGGCCTCTGCACCCATGTGGGAAACCTGGATGAACCTCCTGACTTTGGCATGGCCTAGCCCTGGCTGCTCCAGCCTTTGGAGGAGTGAACCAGTGGATGGAAATACTCTCTCTTTCAAACAAATAAATAAATCTTTAAAAATGTTCAGGTGGAGGAATTCATATCCATGGATAATTTTATATGATTATCTATTTCCTTTGAGCAATTTAAAATATGAAAATAATGACTTCAAAAAAATGACTTCAGAAAATTTTAGGCCTATGCTCCAATGTTCTTTCCTTCCACTGAACTGTGAATGGCACTCAGGCACTATGCTTTTCTCTTGCATGGAGGCATACTGATGGAAAAAATAACAATTTTTTCTTATATTCATTATTTGAATAACAGTACTTTCTCCTTCATGGTTCCTCTAATTTTTTTTTCTTCTGGATCCAAGTTCTAATGAAGAGCCCTTAAACTAGTAGTAATTTAAATTGTATTTTAACGATCATTTTGCTAATTTGGAAAATTTCAGTCACATAAATACATTTATTTCTTTGTCTGCTAGAAATCTCAGTACCAGATCTGTGGCTTTATTCCTATCTACCCATTCTAATGTCCATGAGATATTTTGATATTTTGGACATTTTTGTATAGTTTTTACTATTTTCCTATTATAATTTCCCCACTTCTCAGTTTTCTATTTTATTTGTGCCTGCCCAGGTGTGTCATATGTATCTCTTTAAACAACTTTTAAAATAAATTAATATACTATATAATATCAGCTATTAATTTATAGCATTGTATAAAATCTATATAGATATTTAATAAATAAAAACTCTAAAATAAACAAATATTTAATTCTAATCAATACACTTAAAATTACGCTTTGGATGAACTGAAGGTCAATTATCATTTCAGATAAATGAAATTTTTGTGTATTAGAATATGTTTCCCTAGATGTTAACATCTTTTATTATCCAAGTAAATAAAATGTTCTGGGTCAATATAAGAGAAATTCAGTATAAATTCCAAATTATGCGATAATAATATCTTCACATTCAAGAAAAATTGTATGTATGTATATGTATGTAAATTTACATATGAGGTGAATGTGGAAAAGTTTTACATATAAAAAAATTTAAAAACAAAAATAATTAAGTATATTTATCTCCCATCAAAAACACTCAGAATAATTACAAAGTATATTTAATGTATTTAATTTAAATGATCACTCAATTTTTTAAGAAATTCTGGTATTTTTACTTTGCAACAGCACATGAGACAGCATGAATTAAGATCTCTGTCTTCCAAGAAAGCATGTGAAATGGGAATGTGCTGAGGAGTCAGATGGTATCACCTATGAGCACTTGTTTTTTAATTTTTTTAAATTTAATTAATTAATTAATTTTTTTTTTTACAGATAGAGTTAGTGAGAGAGAGAGAGACAGAGAGAAAGGTCTTCCTTCCGTTGGTTCACTCTGCAAATGGCCGCTACGGCCGGAGCTATGCCAATCCGAAGCCAGCAGCCAGGTGCTTCCTCCTGGTCTCCCATGTGGGTGCAGGGCCCAAGCACTTGGGTCATCTTCTACTGCTTCCCCAGGCCACAGCAGAGAGCTGGACTGGAAGAGGAACAACCGGGACTAGAACCCAGTGCCCATATGGGATGCCGGCGCCGCAGGCAGAGGATTAACCTAGTGAGCCATGGTGCAGGCCCCCATGTTTTTAATCTAAATTAGAATACTAATAATCTATATAAGATTATATTAATAACTATAATAATAAATTCTTAAAATAATTATCTGACTTTTAACTCTGTAGAGCAAAGAAAGCTTCAAAGAAACTTGTAAAGCTTACACATCAATTTTTCAGAATGTATGTAACATGTAAATGTGTAGTTTCAGAATGTATGTAACATGTAAATGTGTAGTTTTCACTTGACCACTGAAGGATCTTTATGTTTATCATTAAGAGTTTAGTATTTCAAATAATCCAAGAATATAAGAAATGCCAGTTTTCTAAACTTTTGCTATTAGACTTCAAATTAGATGGTTCCATTGATTTATGAAAAAAAAAATCCAGACAGATTTAGTAAATGTCTCCAGATTACTCAAGTCTTCTATTTGACAAGGGTCATGTATATAATTTGTAGATTTCATTCTCTTATATATTGTAATAATTTCATGGTGAAGCTAATGCGAAGATACTACACTAGGTTACTTAGTCTCAATGGCTTCATGAAGACTCTGGGATACAGAATTCATTTGTGGCACACTTTTTAAGGATTCTCTTAAATTGTAATAAAGTGTTTCTCAAACTTCCTTCATATTTAGCTCTATTATGCACTGTTATGGTCGCTTCTCCATTGTATCTGTAAAGCTACTCTATCAGTGGAGGCTAAAATGTATACCCTGCGAAATTCATATGATAGAGTCTTAATTGCTAGAACCAAAGAATGTGACACTAAATGGAGATGGGGCCTTTAAAGTGGTAACTCTGTTAAAATTACATCATTGAGATGGTCCCTGATCCAGTATGAATGGTGTCCTTTACAAGAAGAGAAATCGGAGCCTGCATATGTACAGAAGGAATAGCATGTGAAGATACAGAATAGCAACTCAGCAAAGCAAGGACAGAGGCCTCAAAGGAAACTATTCATGATGACATCTTGATCTTGGACTTGCAGTCTCCAGAACTACGAGGAAATAAATTCCTGTTGTTTAAGCCACCAGTCTTTGATACTCTGTTATAGCAGCCCTAAAAAACTAATATACCAGCTCAACGTGCAATGAGCAATCAAAGATGTGATCTGTGGTGATAATGTGGAGAGTACTGAAAACGAAGTCTGGACGATTTTCATGAATCCCTGATATGCACTACTACTTAACCCATGCATGTTTTACTATATCTCGTACCTCAATGATCTAAATATTTTAGTTTTTGTTACAGCTAGTGGGTATTTATGCTAAGAACTCCTATTAGTAGGTCAGATACATTTTATAACTGAGAGAGAGGGGGGAGAGGAAGGGAGAGGGAGGGAGAGGAAGGAAGGGAGAGAGAGAGGGAGGGAGGGAGGGAGGGAGAGGGAAAAGAGGGTGAGAGAGAGGGTGGGTGGGTGGGAGAGGTCATGCAGGCCTTTTTTTCCCTTTATCCAATGATGTAAACGCCAGGGGTAACACTGCTCTGGCCAATAACTGGTAACTGTCCTCCAGAATGCATTCTCTCTTTATTCATTGTAGTACAATATCATTTCAGGAGGATACATGCCAACCCGAAGAGAGACTGTAATTTGTCACCCTCCCTGGAGGTTAGGTATGGTTATATGACTATCATGGAGATTTCATAATACATCCTTAAAACAGATCTGATATTCTTCCTCATTATTTTCTCCTTTTTTATGGGCTAGAACCGAGGTCTGGCAGTATGAGAAATTTTTACCCAGGAAATATAAATACACATGAATTTCATGAAATAAATCTATCTCCCTTATCCTGTGCTACCTACCTTACAAGATAGAAAAATGCCTCTACCTTCTCTGAGTCACTGTATTTTTGGCTTATTTCTTACACTAGCCCAACCTGCATCTGAGCATGTAACTGTTGTTGGTTTAATTTAACTAATCACCTAGAAAAGCAAACTATGTTTGAATAATAAGGAAAAGATAAAACTAATGCAATCTTTAACCTGAAATCTGTGTATTCCTTACTAACTCAATCTCACAACTTAATTTCATTTACTACAATTTTGAAAGCATTTTATAAAATCAAATTCTAGTACTAGAAAAGCTATTTTCAGTTTTGATTGTTATACTATTTTAAATTTTCAGATAGTACACTTAAATTTGCAAAATTTACATCCTTTGGCTAATCATAGTGAATTAAAAATAAAGCAAAGACTTTTTAAAAATGATATGAAGTATGTGAATGTTCACTAATTTAAAAAATCAATGGGATGGGCATGCTATGATTTATTTTTTAATAGGCTTTAATTGTCTTGGCAAAACTGAGGTGAAAACATGTTATTAACTCTTTCTTTTTTATCAATGCATTTTCAAGTAATCAAGTAATGAATCAACTGTAAAGAAATTTTAAGCTATGAGTGCCTTGACCTGAAATTCTAGGCAGAAATAAATGTTTGATTGGCTGTCAGAGAAATGGCAAGAATTTATTAGCTGAGGATGAAATGAGGCCCTGTACCCTTTGGTGATGGAAATGATAGCATCTGTACACATCCCTTGAGATTCTTTTCGATTGTGACCTTGACAATCTGCTAATCTTACAAGTCCTATCCAGCCCAACAGTCAGCAGTCTCTGTGTCCTTGACCTCTTTGTGGTTTGGGATGGGGCCAGAGGGTTGGGGGAGATCTGGACGGAGTCTATATGGGCAGTTTAGTCTTAGGAAATCTAACAAAACAGTCTCATTTCTGGGGAACATTTATAAGTAGTGATATATACACAACTGTAGAATTTTTTATTTTTAATTGACTTATAAAATAATTTTATGAATTCATGGTGTTCAGTGTAATGTTTTGATACATGTACACATTGTGTAAAGATCAAATCAGGGTATATTGACATTTTAAGGACTTACCCATAACCTAGCTAATTCTAAGCAAGCTTTAGGGAAATATTTGTAAAGCTTCCCATTGTTTTTTGTTTGTTTGTATGATCCTGAAATATACAATTAACCTACTGGTTATAATATATGAGAAAGAGAAAATAAAAATATTTATAATTTTACTATTGTTATACCTTAATAGTTCCTTATAAAACCACATAACTCTATATATTTACATGTTAAAATAATCTTCAGTGATCTATGTTTTACCTTTCCCCAGGCAATTTCAGCATCCAAATTACTAGGCATTCCTTCAACTGCTGATCTCTTTGTCAATTCCATATCTGTAGCCGCCAGCCATTCTGTCAAGGCATTCATTTCCTTTCGCATCTTACGGGACAATTTCAAGCATTTCTCCAACTGTTGCTTTCTTTCTGTTACCTGACATGAACGATAACAAAATATAATTTGATTCACTTTTCAATTCAGGTTTACTTACAGGCACTTAATTGGATCTTTTGTATTTGTATGATTTAAAAATAACCATTTTCCTACATTTTAAAAACTTTTTTTAGACAAAATCATATGTCCTGAATATCAATAGTAAATAAAACAAAATGGACAAGTGGGACTGACTCCATCAAAATAAGAAGATTCTGCAAAATAAAGGAAACAAGACTGAAAAGGTGACCTACACAATCGAAGAAACTATCAGATAAGGGGTTAAATTCTAAAATATGTAATGAAGCCCTATAACTCAATAGAAAATATAATAACCTGATTTTAAAAGCAAACTAGAGGTTTTAATAAGTTTCTTCTATTAATAAGTGCCATTGGCCAGCGAAATACAATCTTCCATATAAAAATACTAGATGTCATTAATCATCAGGTAAATAAAAATTTAAAATACCACAATGAGAAAATGGAGATATCACTTCAAGCTTGTTATGATAGAAATTTACACACACACACACACACACACACACAGTACTGATGAAGATGGAGAAACCAATAGAACCCTTCCCTCTACAGTGTTGGTGAGAATGCAAAATGATGCAGCCAAAATGAAAGTCAGTAGAGAATTTTCTCAAAAAATTAAAAATAAAACTATCATATCGTTCAGAAATTCCACTTCTGGTTACTTGACCAAAAAATTTAAAATCATAGGGCCTGCATTATGGGCATAAATGGGTTAAGCTGCTGCCTGTGATGCCAGCATCCCCTATGGGTGCTGGTTCAAGTCCTGGCTGCTAGACTTATGATCCAGTTCCCTGCTAATGCACCTGGGAAAGCAGCAGAGGATGGCCCAAGTGCTTGGGCCCCTGCACACTTGGATGAAACTCCTGGGCATTGCAGCCATTTGGTGAGTGAATCAGTGGATGGAAGATCTCTCTCTCCCTGTCTCTCCTTTTCTCTCTGTGATTCTTTCAAATAAAATAAATAAATCCCTTTTTAAAAAGAGAATTAAAATTACAATTCCAAAGATATATAGCACTCCCCTGTTCTTTGTGGTGTAAGTCACAATATCCAAGATATAAAAAAAACCTATCAAAATACTCATTTACAGATGAATGAAAGGAGATAATGTGATTTTGTTATGGGCTAGGTTTAGGGCCAAAATTAATTTCCCAGGTTCTTGCCTTTATTTAGAGAAGAATTCTAAATGTCGCCCTAACTGTCATGTGGTGTGATAAATTTTATTTACAAAGTGAGGAAAATATACAGGCCCACTCGGGCTTTATTAAGGGAGAATGGGGCCAAAGAAAGGGAATTATCATACCCTGCTTTGCTAGTCCTGAGTCCACATGGAAGAGAATGTGATTCCATTCTTTCTATGTTTTTTGAGCTTGGAAAAACTCAAGTGTTTATATGGTACCATCCCCACGTCCAAGGTAAGAGGAGGTACTTCCTGGGGACGGGTCCCCTGAATGACAGGCAGATGAACATGGCAACACAAAGTGAAAGAGGTGTGGCTTCCAGCTCACGGACTTAAAATTATCTAATCTTCACATCAGATTCTACATACCAAGAATTATATTCAGTCTTGAAAAATGACAGTGGGAATTAACCTTGGAACATTATGCTAAATGAAATAAGCCAGTCATGGAGGACAAACACTACATGACACCACTCGTATGAGTCATCTAAAAACTATCCAAAACATACAACCAAAGTGTAGAATAATGGTCACTAATGGTTGTAGAGACAAGGAAATGGAGAGCTGATAATTGGCATAAACTTCCAGCAATTCAATATGGATGTATTCTATAGAAATGTATAGCACTGCACCTATAGTTATCACTATTTTATCAACTCATAAAACTTAGTTGAGGACAGATCTCATTTTAAGTGTTCTTACTAAAACAAAGTATATTTTTACAAAAATTCAAATAAAGACAGTCTAGAGTAGGCAAGATCCTTTGTCCAAAAGATAGCATCATGTATCAACTGTCACGGTAGAAAGAAATCCTCTAAATAAAACGTAACTGATAGCCAAGGTTTGTAATGAATATAATGACATAAGTTAACCTAAAAGAAAATCTGTTTTTTATAGAAAATTGAGTCATTTTTCAGGGAGTTGGGCAAGAAGTACTTATAATCTTTTACATAAATACAAGGCTTGGGGGCTGGTGTTGTGGTATAGCAGGTAAAGCTGCCATATCTGACAATGCATCCCATATGGGTGCTGATTCATGTCCAGGCTGCTCCATTTTTAATCCAGCTCCCTGCCAGTGGCCTGGACAAAGCAGTGGAACATGGCCCAAATGTTTGGGCCCCTGCGCCAATGTGGGAGACCCGGATGGAACTCCTGGCATAGGCCTGGCCAAGCCCTACCCTGGCCGTTGCGGCCATCTGGGGAGTGAATCAGTGGATGGAAAGTCTGTCTGTTTTTCTCCCTCTCTTTCTGTAGCTATGACTTTCAAAATAAATAAGTCTTTAAAAAATGAGAGTTGATCTTGCTAGTAGGGGATAAAATTGGAGGAAAAAAATACTGTTTCTTTCAAGAAGCAAAAGTATTGAGATAACATTTATAATGATCAATTTATCCTCTTAAGTTCCTTACTTTCACATAAAAATTATGTAAAGAATAGGTCATTTCTACTTAAACATAATTTTATCATGTAATAGGAGCAATAAATGAATGTAATTAAAAAATTTTGTTTTATTAATGGAGAAAATTATTGCTTGATTAGTATTCCTGTTCTCAGTGTTTAAAAGCAAAACTCTCATAAGCAAATTATTCTACATTCTCACCCAGGAAATTAACACATTTATCCACATCCTTTCCAAACATGCTTGTATTCTTTTAAGCTTATGGGTTGATAGGTTTAATACAAAGTCAAAGACCTCTTTCAAATAGCAGTCAAACCACCAGCAAAGCCTGTCCAATTCCAGATCCTCAAAGGGAAGTTCCTGTGCCTCATACTCCTTAGATTATTCTATATTCCTCATGGTTACTCGAACAAACAAAGGGTTTAACTAAGCAGGTTTTATATATCTAATAAGAAAGGAATGAAAACGTGCAAACCAACAATTATGTGAGAATATATAACTTGTAGAATTCAGACACAGAATCTGGACTCTTAAAATTCATTTCTTCTTTTTTTTTCTTGTGTCATAATTTCATGAAAAAATAAACTTGTTCTGTTATGGAGGTGGAGAATCTGAGCATTAAATGTAAATATGTTGTAAATACATGACTCTGCAGAGGCAACACGATAGCATGGTAAGCATGATAGGTTCTGTGCCAGCCAGTGGACGCTAAACTTGCCTCTGAACTTGGGCAGGATATCTGACTTTCCTCATTTTATGAATCTAAAAAATCAGATCACCCTACTTAGGACCTAGGGCTACTGTGAGGGTTAAATCAGATAATGGTTTGAGAGTGCTTGATACTTGATGACACCTCAATCTCTTCCTTAATATTATTTTCCCTTACGGAAAGTTCAATGGAAACCATCTATAAAGGTATATAGCAAAAATTTTATTTATATTTATCTTAAGGCTTTACAGATAAAGAAATCCAGAAAAAAAAAACAGATTTTTTGCTAAGAGATCTTAAAATCAGGGCTGAAAGTGATCTCAAGTATAAGGAAATTGGTTAAAAGAATAGAGAAAAAACACAAGTGCATATTTGCACATTATATCCTGACATAACAGGTAACACTCAAAATAATAATCTAGCCACAGGCAGAAAAATTACCAAAAGAGAACATATGTGTAAAGAATTAAAAATGTTACAATAAAAATAAAAAACCCAGAACATTCTTATGCATTCTAAATATCCGACAAAACTAATCAGTTCTTTTAAGGCATATATGTGTACATTTAGAAAATATTTAGTTGCTGAGGGTGCAAATTCATTTTTTACAGATAGTTTTCTTACTTCTATTTCTCCCATAAGGAAAGTAAAGCATCTGCCCTTTCAAATGCAAGGATTTTATTGGTGTATAGGAGAAGAAAAATACACCTTTATGGTGTGTTTCCTTACGCAGTTATTTTTTCAATGCACTAGTAGTTGAAAAGGAATCTAGATTCAATATTTCAAAGAAACCCTGTCTTCCCAGAGCTAATGTATTATTGATTTTTATTGATTTTATTTTGTTTATATCCAGCTAAACAGATTTTTAAAAAACAGGAGACACTGCCATCTTAAGGAAAATTGACTTTTACATTTTATTTATTTATTTTTTTGTTGAGAAGAAAAGATACATTTAAAAGAGTGCCACCTACAGTTTCACCGGTCACTCTTTCATGAACTCTTAAAAGTAGTATATTTTGGGGGATGAAGCTAATATTGTTAGTGTTGTATATTTCCATAAAAAATCAAAGCATATGGGATCAAAAATTTTAGGTATTAATGCATCAAGGGTAAAAGTTTTAATATTTCTCAATGAAGTTATTTAGATTTATAAATGAACTATTTTTATTCATTGAATAATTATTGTTTATATTTAAAAATAATAAAATTATGTAAGAAAAGTGTTATTGCATTAATTGGGTCCTTTCAAGATTTATATGTTTAAACTTTAGCCCCCTATGTTACTGTAGCTTGTATCACTGTATGTAGTTATTAGGAAGTTATTCAGGTTAAATAAGCTCATAATGCTGGGGCTCTAATCAGATAGGACTGTAGTTTTGTATCAGGGGTGGGGAACATCCAACTAGCAAAATCACTTTGAGTCTGGCCCTGCCAAGGCAACTGCAGGAGGACTCAAAATTAAATAAATCTCTAGCAGGGTAATTTTCAAGTTGATAATTTTGCATGGTCTATGAATAGTGTTACAAATGTTCAAAATGACCCTTGGCAGAAAAAACGTTACCCACTCCTGCTTTATATGAAGTTATAGACAAATCTCTTCCTCTTCCTCCCTCTTTTCCTTCCCACTCTATAGGTGAGAAAATTAAACAAAATTTAAATCAGAAAAACAATACAAAAGATCATTGAAATGAAGAGCTGGCTTTTGAAAAAATAAACAAAACTGATATACCATTGGCCCAACTAATTAAAAATCACAAGGAGAAGACCCAAATCAATAAAATCAGAGATGAAAAAGGAAACTTAACAGACACCACAGAAATAAAAGCAATCATCAGGAATTACTACAAAGAGCTGTATGTCAACAAATCAGGGAACCTAGAAGAAACGGATAGATTCCTAGACACGTACCATCTACCTAAATTGAGCCATGAAGACACAGAGAAGTTAAACAGACCCATTACCAAGACAGAAACTAAATCAGTAATAAAGATCCTCCCAGCAAAGAAAATCTCAGGACCAGATGGCTTCACTGCTGAATTCTACAGCCATTTAAAGACGAACTAGGCCGGCGCCGCGGCTCAATAGGCTAATCCTCCGCCTAGCGGCGCCGGCACACCGGGTTCTAGTCCCGGTCGGGGCGCCGGATTCTGTCCCGGTTGCCCCTCTTCCAGGCCAGCCCTCTGCTGTGGCCAGGGAGTGCAGTGGAGGATGGCCCAGGTGCTTGGGCCCTGCACCCCATGGGAGACCAGGAAAAGCACCTGGCTCCTGGCTCCTGCCATCGGATCAGCGCGGTGCGCCGGCCGCAGCGCGCCGGCCACGGCGGCCATTGGAGGGTGAACCAATGGCAAAGGAAGACCTTTCTCTCTGTCTCTCTCTCTCACTGTCCACTCTGCCTGTCAAAAAAAAAATAAATAAATAAAATAAAATAAAATAAATAAAGACGAACTAACTCCAATTCTTCTCAAGCTACTCAAAACAATTGAAAGGCAGGGAATCCTCCCAAAATCCTTCTATGAGGCCCGCTTCACCTTAATTCCTAAACCAGAAAAAGATACAACAGACAAAGAGAACTATAGGGCATTATCCCTAATGAACATAGATGCAAAAATCCTCAAAATACTAGGTAGCCATCTATAAGTCAGTAAGAGAGCTCTCGTAAGTAAACAAATGAGCCAGCACCTTCTCAAACTTGGATTTCCAGCTCCAGAACTTCGATAAACAAATTTTTATTATTTAAGCCATTCTGTCCATTTTATTTTCTTATAGCAGCCAAAGCTTACAAACAGGTAACATGTACTGAATTAGGGCAAATTCAATGATGTAAATTCTGAAGATGAGTAAAATAGAAGGCTTCTTTTATATTTTATATACATGTATACACACACATACCTGTGTGTGTGTGTATCTATATAGAAAGAGCAGAATAAGATGACCTCTATTGCCTTTGGTTTCCCCACCAAAAATCATTACTGAATCTGATTTGAAGGTTAAATTGATGGTAATTATTTTCTCAGACAAGGAATACATGACTTAAGACATTTCTATTTCATGGTATTTATACATGATTCCAAAATCTTAATTATTGTTTCTAAATTAATATTTACTTCAAAAATAAAGTTCTGCCTATGTTTTTCCTGTATTCAGTCATACTATGAAATGAAGATTTCTTAGTACTTCTTTAATTTTGCTTTAATGATATTTATTACTAAGTGCCAAATGGTTAAAGCAAAGCTAAGCTCTAAAATATGTGTTTTCAGGGATAAATAAAGTTCATATTATTTTGAGAGTCATCCAATTCTTAAAAATTATCGAGGGTACTAATTGTCTTCTAATGTCATTTTTTGGTATTACATTCTAAATAATTTATTCTATGTTATTTTATGTTAAATTTACTTTTGCAGGGGCAAAAATTTTGTGAAATTAATTTTTTTGGCAAAGAAAAGGCAAGGCAATAATTCATGTTTGAAAAGATAAACTGATAAAGCCCTTTTTAAATATTTTCTTAAATAAAAGATAACCATCAACATATTATCTTGCTGTAAGACACACAACTCAAGTTATAAACTATGAAGTGTAAACAGAGAACACATCTCTGGAATCGCATAAATCATAGCACTGAGATTATTTTCAGATATTAATTATCTGTAATTGATCAGAGCCCAGAGATTATTCAATCTTCTATAACTGATGTTAAATATGGAAGAATTAGCATTTGTGAACATCAATAAATACTGGAACAAAACATCAGTTGCAGATTTAATTTTTCTTTCTGTGGTTATCTTTAATACAATGAACAGGTTTTGTTTTATATATATATATATATATATATACACAGTGTATGTGTATATGTGTGTGTGTGTGTGTGTATACATGTCTATTATTCCTATCTTGGTGGACTATGCAAACAGTTAAAATGTACTTTAAGATTATCATCATACTTTGCTACTAATTCGATATCATCCCCAAATGGCCACAATTACCAGAGCTATGCCCATTCAAAGCCAGGAGCCAGGAGTTTCTTCAGGTCTCCCATGTGGGTATAGGGGGCCAAACACTTGGACCATCTTCTACTGCTTTCCCAGGTCATAGCCGAGAGCTAGATTGGAAGTGGACCAGCCAGGACGACAACCGGAGCCCATATGGGATGCCGGCACTGCAGGCAGCAGCTTTACCCACTATGTCACAGTACCAGCCCTATATTTTTCATTAACTGGGAGAATCCTTTGTCACAGCATGACAACAAACTCCTTTTCAAAACACACTGCATAAAAATTAGAGGGTTTTTAAAATATGAAAATAAATACTACCAATGTTACTTCCAGATTTCCATTAAGGTGTAAGATTTACTTTCAGTGATACATAAGTTACAATTCAGGGCTTTAAGATATAATCTTTTTTTTTTTTTTTTTTTGACAGGCAGAGTGGACAGTGAGAGAGAGAGACAGAGAGAAAGGTCTTCCTTTTGCCGTTGGTTCACCCTCCAATGGCCGCTGCAGCCGGCGCACCGCGCTGATCTGATGACAGGAGCCAGGTACTTCTCCTGGTCTCCCATGCGGGTGCAGGGCCCAAGCACTTGGGCCATCCTCCACTGCACTCCCTGGCCACAGCAGAGAGCTGGCCTGGAAGAGGGGCAACCGGGACAGAAACCGGCGCCCTGACCGGGACTAGAACCCGGTGTGCCGGCGCCACAAGGCAGAGGATTAGCCTAGTGAGCCGCAGCGCCGGCCGATATAATCTTAAATTTACTGTTGCGATAAAATATTACAAATTAACCTCTACATGGTTGCTTCCCAAATATGTAGTGTAAATTGACAATTTTCTCAATGTTGCTCTTTTACTCAATAAAGTTGGGAACTAAAAGGCTGCTGCTCGATACTATTATAGGAGTGAAGAGGCAACTTAGTATCATAATTTAAAACCATCAGAACTCTAAATATAGAGTGTATTTGAGTTCAAGAAAGTGAAGTAACAATCCTAGATATTCCACACTTTCACTTTAAGGAAATAGAGAGATGTAAGACTCTGTAACCGGTAAGTTGGAATTATTTCATGGGACTTTAATTAGAGCAACAACACAAAAATCACAGAGCCATAGGACTCAATTGGCCACCCATGCTGTTATTAACCAAGTGTGGCACATGATACAAGGCTTGCTAAACCAGGCAAGGTTTTCTATGGATGTGCCAACTCCATCAGACTTAATGTGGTCTATGTAGACTCTATCAGCTCCAGCAGACCTACACAGAAATAGGTATAGTAATTTTTAATATTTCCCAGTCTTCAAATCATCACAAGTATATTTATATAATGACAAGATGTCTAGTTTAAAGCAAAAATACCCTTTTAAACTATCAAGTGGACCAACAAAAACTTCCCTGAGCTTTACATATTTTACATTCTATACATTGATTAGTGCTTTAGAGTTACCATGTATATTGGTATCTATCTATCTTCAAGAATAAGATTTCTGAGACTCCAATTCTAGTTATTTACTGTCTCTGGCTTCACAATTTTTAAGGGAAGTATAAAGTAGTGCTTATGATCTCATTAAGCACATACCTTTGCTCCCAGCTCATTGTAATGCAATTTCAAAGCTGTTACTCTTTCATCCAGCTCTTTGGGGTTTTCGGTCTGTTTTTTCTGTACAATCTGACGTCCAGTTTTTATCACCATTTCCACTTCAGACTTCACTTCACTCAGACTTTTGTACAAGTTCTAAAATACAAAACAAAGCATGAAAATTAGCAAGTGTTAAATTAGTTCATAGTATTACTAAAATATGTATCAGCTTAATTGCTATATATTTACAGTCTTAATGGAGTAGTATGTTGCAGCTGTGGCCAATTTCTAGCTTGTACATTTTCTCTTAAGGTTTCTATTTCCAATTATGTACAAAATATAGATGTGCATAATTTGCTGTTATTCTTAATAGAGGACATCATGTATGTATTAAATTCTTCTCTCCAAAATCATAAAATCATCTAAAATTACATGGTTTCCATTTTAAATGTTAGACTTATATAAGTCTAGCTATGATTTTTGACCAATTAACTCTGTCATTCATACCAGATATTTATTGAATGCCTATCATATACCAGAGAGTATCTAAGTTAACGAGTAACTAGTGGTGGCCAAGATAGATATGAACAATGTTGTTCTCATGGAGCTTAGATTTTATTAAGGTAAAACATGTAAATTTTCAGATCACAATTACAATGTACATTATTTCATATACCAAAAAGAAGATAATTCAAATATTTTAACTATAGAAGTATATTTTCTTAATCGTGTTGATCAAAAATACAAAGATATATAAAGTATGATGTAAACTTACATGTATATAACAACTAAAAACAATAAGTATCATGATTCACAAAAGTAGGTTAGTGGGGCCAGCATTGTGGTGTACCAGGTTAAGCCACAACATGCAGTGCTGGCATCCCATATGGGCACAAGTTCAAGTCCTGGCTGCTCCATTTGAGTTCCAGTTCCTTGTTAATGTGCCTGGAAAAGCAGTGGAAGATGGACCAAGTGCTTAGGTCCCTGCATCCTCATGGGAGTTCCAGAAGAAGCTCCTGGCTCCCAGTTATAGCCTGGTCCAGCCCTGACCATTGTGGCCATTTGAAGAGTGAACCAGCGGATGGAAATAGAACTCTGTCTTTGTACCCCTCCTCCCCATGCCATAATTCTACCTTTCAAATAAATAAAAAGGTAGGTTGCAATAACTAAGTAGCATGAGACAACATTATAACTTTGGGAGGGAGCTATGTTCACCACTATGCCACTGCCTCTTGGTGTCATGACTTAACTTTACAGTTATTTTCCTGGGATGGCATGGTACTATGTACATCTGCATATATGTATGTAAGTACTTGCATATGTATACATGTATGAATAATAGTTTGGATTATTGTTGCTTTCATTTGTTCAGTGGCAAATCTGAATAATTGCTATTTAACACCACTCAAATTTGCTAGTTGGTAAATACTTCTTGCAATTTGAAGTAAAATTGGGTTTGTTTTCTCTTTTCAGTTTAACATCAGTCTCTAATACAAAATATTTTGTAAAAGACTGAATGATTAATCAATGCTACATGCATAATCTATTGCCATCTTAATCCCCTCTTTGATAACTGATGTTTATATTCATTTAATTGTGTGTTCTGAGCTTTCCAGTTTTTTTGTTTGTTTATTTGACAGGTAGAGTTATAGACAGTGAGAGAAGAGACAGAGAGAAAGGTCTTCCTTCCGTTGGTTCACTCCCCAAATGGCTGCTATGGACGGTGCTACGTTGATCCTAAGCCAGGAGCCAGGTGCTTCTTCCTGGTCTCCCATGTGGGTGCAGGAGCCTGAGCACCTGGCCCATCTTCCACTGCACTCCTGGGCCACAGCAGAGAGCTGGACTGGAAGAGGAGCAACTGGGACTAGAACTGGCGCCCATATGGGATGCCAGCACTGCAAGCGGAGGATTAACCAAGTGAGCCACGGTGCCAGCCCCTCCAGCTTATTTCTTTCTAACTGCATTTTGCTTTGTTCTTTTTTCCAAAGATTTATTTATTTGAAAGGCAGAGTTATAGAGAGGCAGAGGCAAAGAGAGAGAGAGAGAGAGAGAGAGAGAGAGAGAGGTCTTCCATCCGCTGGTTCACCCCCCCCCCCCATAGCAGCAACAGCCAGAGCTGTGCACATCTGAAGCCAGGAGCCTCTTCCAAGTCTCCCACGTGGGTACAAGGGCCCAAGGACTTGGGCCATCCTTTACTGCTTTCCCAGGCCACAGCAGAAAGCTGGACTGGAAGTGGAGCAACTGGGACTCAGACTGGCACCCATATTGGATGCTGGTAATGCAGGCAGTGGCTTTACCTGCTAAGCCACAGTGCCAGCCCCTTATTTTGTTCTTAGAACATTAAAAATATTTGAGTATTTCAAAACACTGAATTCATTAATTGTTATGTTGGGAACTAACTATGAGTTTTGGAATCAGAGATACTGAAAAATGATTTACTGCTTAAACTTTATGAAAATCCCAGTGATTTACTTTATGATAAAAGCTCATACAGGGGTCAGCATTATGGCGTAGCAGGTAAAGCCAATGCCTGCAATCCTAGCATCCCATATGGGCACCAGTTCACATCCCAGCTGCTCCATTTCCAATCCAGATCTCTGCTATGGCCTGGGAAAGCAGTAGAAAATGACTCAAGTCCTTAGGCCCCTGCACCCATGTGGGAGACCCAGAGGAAGCACCTGGCTTTGCATCAGTGCAGCTCTGGCCGTTGCGGTCATCTGGGGAGTGAACCAGAGGATGGAAGACATATCTCTCTTTCTGACTCTCCTTCTCTCTCTGTGTAACTCTGCCTTTCAAGCAAATAAATAAATCCTAAAAAAAGCTCATACAAGGTACTATAAGCAATTAACATCACTTCATTCAACAGGAAAATATTTGTAACCAAGAAAGGTAAATATTCTTTATGTTCATGTTAATAAGACATTTTAATAGGCAAAACTCATTTGTGAAAGCCATAATTATAAAATATATGTGTTTGTAAATATATTGATCTTAAGTAATGAAACATATAAAAGTTCTAATGAAATCATATCCACATGGAAGGACTATTTGAATTGGTCCTGACATTCAAACTAGAACCCAAACCAAAGTGGTGCAGGACAAAGGTAGAGCAGGGAGCAGGTGGTATCATTTCTGGCTCATTTTGCTAGTAGCTAAGTTTTATGAGGGAAAATTAGAGACTTGGTCTTAGAAGAGAATATACAGCTCCCTCGATTCAAATATTGGTCATAATGATAGTGTACCTGGATCACTTCTCCTTTCAATTCCTACTGTACAATTTCAGTTATGTTCCCCCTGTATTGCTACCTTTACTCATCTAATATCAGCTAATTACAGTTTATCATTATAGTCAAAATTCCTTTTTTTTTGGAATAGGAATATTTAAAGTAATGGTGCCACAAAGTATAGCCTGAATTATAAAGACATTTTATTAAATATTTCATAATTTCTTGCAAACAAATACACACATTTCTTTCAAAATATGTGTTATAATCAAAGCTATTTCACATTCACAATGATATGACAGATTTATATTAAAAATGGGTCAGTTTTTCATTTATAGTCTGGAAAAACGTAGAAATAACATTTAAAACACCAAACACTAATCTTTCCCTTCACTTCATACCATTAAGTGCTTTCATTGTAAGTGAATTTTTACTCTAATGGTCATTAGACATAATAATACTTATATTACTCTGGTAGACACTCAATTTCTTAGCTCTATGTTATCTTACATGGTGCATTTCCAACAGCAGCAACGTAGGATACTACTTGATATTCCAAAGTCTAACGAAGAGTTATGGTACCGACAACTTGTATGTTTTCATGCCTTTTTATTTTGTCTATGTGCTGTATTGTTATTTCCATGTGTATCAAGCTCTGGTGTTTAATGGAAAGATACTAGAAACTGGAGTAAGAGCACCTATATTGAAAACTCGTTTTGCCCTCCATCTACTGTTCGTCTTGCAGGAAATCTGCAGTCTTGAGAAACAGAAATGTCAGTCAATCATGTATCTTACACGGTGCTCATTATTTCTGGAATGCTTAATATTATTGCAATTATCACTATTATTAAAGTTTCCAGATTCATGTATTTCTCTTCTGCATTTCAATTTAAATATATATTCATTTCCGTGAGAATCCTTTGATTTCTGCACAGTCCTTATCAGAATTATTAAGAATGATATAGAATAGGTAAAAAATGACTACAATTTCAGTAAAAGTTCTTGCCTTTCAATACAGTTGTTCCATTTTTCTTAAGTTTAAAATGACATAGTATAATTATTAAAGTTATCTGAAAACAATTTCTATTACAAAAGAGAATTATCACTTAATAAGGAAAAAGCAAGGTGCAGTTATATATTTGCCACCAGAAATACATACCACACAGTGATTTAACTGTGACTGAACTACTTCCTGTTCAACACTCTTTGTTTCCAATGCAGGCAAGTGCATCTTCACTTCATCCAAAATCATCTTACTTTCCTCTAGACGCTGCTCAAAATTGGCTGGTTTCTGGAATAATCGAAACTTCATGGAAACATCTTGCAATTTTTTCTGTAAGGACAATAGAAGGAGTCCCTGGTTTAATTTTGTCTTTCAAACAATAACAACTCGTACTTTTGTTAACAGTTTTTCTTTATTTCTGAAGACATATATAAATAAAATAAAAACACAATCATTCATTCTCCATTTGATTAACATGAGAAAGACATATTTGATAGAATACAGTATTTGTTCTTAATGTGATACTAAATAAAAGGTAATTTATTAACCTATTCTATGTTTAAAATTACAAAGCAAAAAAAGCCCATAATATTTAGACATCACATTGTAGTTTTTAATAAAGTCTTCAATTCCAGTTTAGATAATCAAATTGTCTAATATAGGTTACAATATATTTGAATGCCCAGCCAAAGCAGGTTCCCTAGTTTATATAATGAAATATACCTGTGCAACATCAATTTGGGACAAGACTCTTTGGGCAGCCTCCTTCCCTTGGTTATGTTTCTTCATTTCTTCTAAACTAATCTCATGACTGGTCAAATCTGACTGGATTTTCTGTTGAGAGAATAGCACTGTTAGCACATACTGAAAATTATTACAACTAACAATTCACTTTCCTGAGAACATGGAATTCAGAACCATTATTACGAGGTATCCTGTGCTTCAGCATTACAAAAAATATTTTATGGATCATAAATTATGAGAATTACATGACTTAGTTCTCTCCTATTGTGACTTTTATCAGAAAGATTATCCTTTTGATTCGATGTTATTGAACAGATATTTGAGATGTTTTCAATAGGGAATATCTATTTGTATCTAATATAGTCAATTGAAACCATTTTACCTTTGATGTCACAATCAAATCTGACCAAGTATAAGATCCAGCTAAAGTGACAGAAGTAAAATATAATGCAAAAGTTAGAAGTGGAAAATGTTCATTAATTTTAATCTTTGTTCATTCTGTGCAATGTTTCAGTTAACTTTCAGGGAAAATATAGTTCTAGGAGAGGGAAATTAAATAGCATTGTTTTTTCTCTGAAAGATAGTTAATGGCTTCTTCAAGTAAGTGCCTTGAAGTTTAGATAGCAATAAATAATGTCTACATAGTCAATACACAATAGTTTTATCAAATTCTGTTCAAAAGTATGTCTGTATTTTACTTTTGGGATTCTGAGCTAATTATAGTTATGGGTCAAATATTACAGTGTGATGAGAAAACAAAAAATTATCTTTTTTTGTAAGACTCCTCAAAATCAGCCAACGGTCAAATTACTTTAATTACAATCAGTAATAAGATTGTCACAAATAAGTAAAAGATGAAAATGTGAACTTATTATCAGTGCTCATAAACATTATCATACAAAAGAGTTTGCATAACACTTATTAGTGTAAACTAACTTAACCAGATAGAGTCAATTCAGGCACATATTACTAGAAAATATGGGGCAGGAACTGGCATGGCAGTTAAGGTGCTTAGTTCACCAACAACCCATTTTAGAGTCCTTGGGTTAGAGTCCTAGTTCTGCTTTCAATCCTGCACCCTGGTAATATACACCCTGGGAGGGAGGAGATAATAGCTCAAGTGCCAATCAATGAGCAACTGTAATCACTGAAATCACAGGATAGAACCATCAAGCTTGGCTTTATCAATTCATAAAACTATCAGAAATAACAATAATTTGATGTTACAAATAAATAAAATATAGGCTTGAGTAACTTTCTGAGTCAAAACTTTAATGGGACCCTTGTTTCCATGAGAGTTTTCTACATCCTTGTGACAAATCTCCATGTCTCATTTTTGGTTTTGTTTTAGGTAATTTTTTTACATATAAACAATAGTTCCGACTAATATACTGGATGTACAAAGTGGCAGGATTTATTAAAACCTAAGCATTTCTTGTTGAGGGAAAATGAGGTGTGAAGACAGAACACTGAACAGTACAAAGAGACTGGCAGAAATATAAGTGCAAACACAGGTGCTAACAAGATACTAAATAACTTCATGTCTTAAACGAATGCTTTCTAGTATTTTCAAAGTGAATATCAATTTTAAAAAGTTGATCAAGATCATAGATAATATTTATACTGACAGTATTTAATAACTAAGGAAATTCATAGTGAGAAAATGTTACTACTAGTAACGCTTTGGACAGTTTGAATTTTAATATTCATTATAGGTGTATTTGTGTGGGGAGTGGGGGGAGAGACACAGAAAGTTAAAGGCAATACACGATTGTGCAGCATGCATTTATTTAAGGGCTTTCAAATGTGAGGGAAGTAGAAATGGAGGACAAAGAGAAAAGCATGAAGAATACAGGTATTTAAGGGATGTGGAGAAGAAAGCACCAAAGAAAGAAAATGAGGAGTCTAAGGGAAGGAGGATGGAAAGGACCAGGAAAGAGAATGCCACATAAATCAAATGCTGTGAGAATTTTCAGAATGAGAGAGAAGTCAACAATATTATTTCTAAGATAGATCAAATAAGATAAGTAGTAAAAAGGATACATTAGCTGGTAATAATAGTCAGTGGATGATGAGAGCAGAAATCTTACTTTCAAGGACTGATGCCTGATTAAAGATCAAGAAATGTTCTTATAAAAACAGTCAAAATTATTTTAGAAGAAATTTGTCTTTATACATAAGGAAATTCAGGTCAATCAGACTTGAATGTGATTTAAGGCTATGGGAAAAGAGCCAATGACTAATTTTTTTTTAAATTTAAGAAGATAATTGATTAGAAAAATAGAGTGAAAACATAAGGGAAATAGAATGAAGAATAAAACTCATAGCCAATGGAAAATATCCACAGGAGTTCTTTTTCACATACCGAAGTTAAGAAGCAAAAAGACAACTTTGGGCATAGAGAGGCATTAATTTGAATGCTTCATACTTTAAGCTCTCAGGGAATAACGATGGGATAATGGTTAAATCTCAGACTTCTACCTTGGGCAAAGCAGCCAATTATTCTGAGCCTCAATTTCATCATCTTTAAACTGGGAAAGATAATGACAAACAGCAATGATGTTTTATTATCATTTGTAGATACTATATCTGGAAAATTCTCATAACTTCAGCTGACAACTAGATTGATTTTGGTCAAAAAGAATGAGTGTGATAGTATATGTTGAAACACCTGCTGAGCATACTGTACAAAGGTTTATTTATAATTTTTAGTGATGTTATGTATAATTTTATTTTTTTAAGATTTTATGTATTTATTTGAGAGGTAGAATTACAGATAATCAGAGGGGGAGAGAGAAAGAGAGAGAGAGGGAGGTCATCCTTCTGCTGGTTCACTCCCCAAATGGCCGCAACAGCTGGAGCTGTGCTGATCCGAAGCCAGGAGCCAGGTGCTTCTTCTCGGTCTTCCATGAGTGTGCAGGGGCCCACGGACTTGCGCCATTTCTACTGCTTTCCCAGGCCATAGCAGAGAGCTGGATTGGAAGAGGAGTAGCTGGGACTAGAACCGGCACACTTATGGAATGCTGGCACCTCATGTGGAGGATTAACCTACTGTGCAGGGCACCGGCCCCACGTATAATTTCTTATAAGGACAAGACTCTTGGTATTTGCTTAGCGTGACAGAAGAGAACGTCAAGGTTTAAAGGAAATTGGTGAAATGTGAATAGCTACTGTGGTAATTGGTAAATAAAACTGATGAGAGAAAAGTTAAAAAAAAAAGATATTCAGAGTGAGTAAAGTACCCAGATTTTACATCTGTAACATTATTTGTTTGTAAGCTTTCATTACCTTCTACGTAACTTCAGTGACCAAGGCATAGTAGAAGAGAAAATGAAATTTATACATGGTTCTTTAGCCTTTTATACAAGAGAAACAAAAGAAGAGCACAGAAAGAAATTATCATTATCTTCACTCCATTTCCTAATAATAAAGCAATTCACTCCATTTCCTAATCAAATGAGCACATGTATTTATCATCATCACATAAAGATGAGGATAGAAATAGTACTATGTCTAAGCATACCAGGGGACTCCAATTCAATCCCATCAAGGTGGCATGTACCAATGCCATCTCACTTGTCCCAGTGATCAATTTCTGTTCACAATTGATCACAATGATAGGACTAAGAACCAAAGGGATCACAGAAACAAGACTAGTGTCTGCAAATACTAGCTGATAGAATCAAAAAGGGAGAGAATGATCCAACATGGAAAGTGAGATACACAGCAGACCCCTAGAATGGCAGATGTCGTAAACAGCACTCTGGCCTCAGAATCAGCCCTTAAGGCATGCAGATCTGGCTGAAAAAGCCCATGAGAGTATTTCAGGCATGGAAAGCCAAGACACTCTGGGAAAAAAAAAAAAAAAAAAAACCTAAATGAAAGATCTCCACAAGTGAGATCCCAGTGGAAAGAACGGGTCATCAAAGAAGGAGGTACCTTTCTCCGAAGGGAGGAGAGAACTTCCACTTTGACAATGGCCTTGTCTAAAAATTATCATAGGGGGGCTTCCATAGCCTTGGCAGCTCAATGCAAGAGCCTAGGGTGATTACTGATGCCATAAACAAGAGTGTCAAATTGTTAAGTCAACAACAGGAGTCATTGTGCACTTACTCCTCATGTAGGATCTTTGTCCTTAGTGTGCTGTACATTGAGATTTAATGCTATAACTAGTACTCAAACAGTATTTTTCACTTTATATTTCTGTGTGGGAGCAAACTGTTGAAATCTTTACTTAATGTATGCTAAACTGATCTTCTGTATATAAAGAGAATTGAAAATGAATCTTGATGTGAATGGAAGGGGAGAGGGAGTGGGAAAGGGGAGGGTTGCAGGTGGGAGGGACGTTATGGGGGGGGGGGAGAAGCCATTGTAATCCATAAGCTGTACTTTGGAAATTTATATTCATTAAATAAAAGTTTTTTTTTTTTAAAGAAATAGTACTATGTCTAAGGTAACATAACTTAGAAATAGCAAACTCAGTGCCCTTTAAACAATTATATTATCTCCTAAATTATAATCTAAAAATGTGACTATCCACCACATGGACATTTGTCAGGGCCTGCATTGTGGCACAGTGGGCAAAGCCATTTGTGATGCTGGCATCCAATATAGGTGACTGTTCAGGACCTGGCTGCTCCACTTCAAATGCAACTCCCTGCTAACGTGCCTAGGAAAGCAGCAGAGGATGGCCTAAGTGCTTAGGTCCCTGCACCCACGTGGGAGACCCAGAAGTTGTTCCTGGATCCTGGCTTTCACCTGACCTCTCTCTCTCTCTCTCTCTCTGTGCGTGTGTGTGTGTGTGTATGTGTATACATATCTCCCTATCTTTCCTTGTTCTTCAAATTAATAAATCTTTAAAATTTGGACAATTTTCAGAGAAAACAGTTATCATTATAGATATAATTTAATCAATTCAATTCAATAAAGACATTTGTTCATCATCTACCTACTCAATTTTACATAGAACAAAACCACTGTCTCTGTACTTAAGGGGCTGTCATTTTACAGTGATATAGGCAAACTATAAAATGAAAATGTATGAAATATGATACAAAACCTCATGATGCCTTATGATCAAATGGAAGGGGAATATTAGTGTACACTACAAAATCCTGTGATATTTTAACAAATTGGCATGCCTTATATTGGACATGACCGACAAGGGGTTTCAGAAGTGTCGAACACATGAAAATGATATCTCACTCCAAGCAATGGCACTCACACTAGCAATGATCATGTTTGAGGTGTGCAGTACACACTTAGTTTTATAGAAGGAAAGACAATAAACACAGCTACAGAAAGGATATTATATAGAGCAGAAACTAATATAAAAACACTGAAATTTGAGTTTCATAATCTAGCCTTTGATTTCTTATTTGTGATTTGAATTGTTTTCTCCTAAATACTGCCCCTCAAAATTCTAGATGTTTGGTGTTACAAAATAAAGATAATTAAAGTGATAATTAAAATGCAGTTCTTCTGATGATAAATTCCTCAGTTTTTCAATTAGGCATACTGCTATCACAATTCATCAACAGGAACAGCAATAGCTTAAAAATACACAACCACAAACTGAACTTTAATCTGCTCCAGGGGACACAAAAGACCAAATAATTTGTGAGAAGAAGGTGAGGTAATTAGCAATTCAGTTCAAAGCATCCCGTGGAATTTGAAAAATTCATGTTTAGATCAAGTATTCAGACTGTTGAGAGGATGAATTTCTGTGTTCTTAGGTAACCATCACTAAAATCATTAAAATTGAAGAAATGATGGTTGAACATTATATAAAAGTGAGAATTCATCATAACTTACAGACATTTCTAGAAAAATTCATGTCTTTAGTTTTGTTCCAATCTGGAGACCAAATTCTTTATGGATTAAGTAGATTATACATAAAATATTGAGTGGCTGTGTATATTATTGAACTCAAATATTTTATGTATTAATCTGCATTGTGTTAACAATAACTTAATTCATTTACATATATAAATATATATTCTACTTGATTCTATATTGGGAAAGTTGTATAACATACACATTTATCAAGCATCTTTATCAATTAATTATATAATGTTTGTAATCAGATGACAATTTTAGTTCATACTTGGGATATCATTTACTTCCTATTTTACCTAACATTATCAGAGTATTATTCCAGAAGCACATAATTAAAGACTCTTATCACTTTAGAGCAGGCTTACTGTGAAACAGATAAGTGATTTGTTTAAAGGACAGAATATTATGCAAATTTCCAGGCAGAATGGATAATCCTTTAAGTAAAAATCTCTAATAAAAAAGGACAAACACTGTGATCTTTTTGATATTACATTCAGACAATGAAAGAATACAATATTGTAAAGCAAAGCATTTGGGAAGAAATATTTAATTCAAAGAAAAATAACTCATCTTGTGAAATGATCAGTCTGACTTCATATAAAATCAATAAATTCCAACATAAACAAAGTGAAAGCAAGTAGCACATCAGGGCAAATGATCTGGAACACCCATGTAGCCTTTCTTAGGGCTCTATAGCCAATACTTTGGAGAACTGAGTTTTTTTTTTAACGTGATGGTGAAATTATAAAAAGCAAATTATGTTATGACATTACAGAAATATAAGACATTTGAATAGCGTAGTAATTATGCTTATAACTAACACTATATATTCAAAATAGGAAGGTACAACAACTGAAATGGAAATAACTGTTTTCCCATTAGAGGAGATAAAGGGAAAAATCAGAAAAAAATCAATCAAACATTAATAACATTTCCAATACAGCACTTTACAATTAACTTAGCCGATAACGGGGCTTTTTATCATGCTTTACCTTTCAGACCAAACTCATGTATCAAGTACTGACAGAAAACGGCAAGCAAAATTAAGCTGTAGCCATCTGAAGTATTTAATGGAATAAAGAAAACTATATCAAATAGTTATTAGAGCTTTTGCAATACCAAAGAAATAAAATATTTCTTGAGAAAACCACTGAAAGTATTAAAAGACATTACGTTGAGACTAGTGATCATAAGGGGAAAAATATAACCTTTTTAAATTAGAAATGTTTGTTCAAGTTTTATCAGAGGCAGAGAGAGTGAGGGATGGACAGATTTGCTGGTTTACTCTCCAATGGCTACAAAGCCACACTGGGCCAAGCAGGAGCCAGGAGTGCAGAACTCAATGTGGGCCTCTTCTGTAGCTGGCTAGAACCCAAGTATACATTTTCACCTGATCCCTCTGAAGCTTTCAAAGCTTGCATTGTTCCTTGACATATAAGGTTTTCATAATATAAACAGATTTCTCAGAGCACAAGGTTCTGTGGATTATTATTTTTAGGGTTTAACTGTTAAGTACTGATTTTTTTTAAGAAGCTATAGGGGCTGGCGCTGTGGCATAGCGGGTAAAGCCACCGACTCCAGTGCTGGCATCCAATATGGGCACCAGTTCAGGTCCTGGCTACTCCACTTCCCATCCAGCTCTCTGCTATGGCCTGGGAATGCAGTAGTAGAAGATGGCCCAATTCCTTGGACCCCTGCATCCAGGTAGGAAACCAGGAAGAAGCTCCTGACTCCTCCTGCAGCCCTTGCTGTTTGGACAATTGGGGAATGAACCAGTGGATGGAAGATGAACCCTTCCCTCTATCCCCCTCACCCCCCTCCCTCCCGCCCTCTCCTTTTCTGTGTAACTCCTTCAGATAAATAAATAAATCTTTAGAAAAAAAGTAGGCTATAATAATCCAGAAAACAAAAATAATATATGCATTTTCTATGAAAACTTGATCACACAACATTTTTAAAAATATAAAAGTATACATTGGGCAGCGTTGCTATTTCTTATACCTGAAAAATGGTGTCATACTAATTATAATAATTATAATAATGGTAATATAATACTCCATTATACTTATGTATTTTCAAGCAATTATGGTTACTTTCCAATTTAGATAAGTGAAGAAACCAAACTTCAGGGTAAATTTTGGAATGCAATATAGAAAAATGCTGGACAATGTAGTAGTTACTGGTTCAATTTCACTTGAGAGAACACTACTTAGCAAAGTAAAAAGGAATGGGAGGGGAGGGAAGGGGAAAAAAGAAAAGAAACAAAAAGAAAGAAAAGAAAGAAAGTAAGTAAGTAAGTAAGTAGGGGCCAGTATTCTGGCATACCAAGTAAGGACGCTGCCTGCAGCATCCCATATGGGCACCCATTATGTCCTGGCTGCTCCACTTCAGATCCAGCTCCCTGTTAATGGCCTGGGAAAAGCAGAAGCTGGACCAAGTGTTTGGTCCCCTGCCACCCACATGGCACACCCAGAAGAAGCTCCTAGCTCCAGCCCACCTTTAGCTGTTAAAGCAATTTTGGGAGCGAGTCAGCAAGTGGAAAATTCCTTTCTCTTTCTCTCTTTCTCTCTCTTTCTCTCTCTTTCTCTCTCTCTCCCTCTTCCCTCCCTCTCCCTCTCCCACTAACTCTGCCTCTGAAATAAATAAGTAAATTTTTAAAAACTGAAAAACAGCTTTACTGAAATGTGATTTACATATTTCACAATTCATGTTTGAAATGTATAATTCAATGAACTTCAGTAAATATACAGCTGTTGGTCCATGAATGTAATACAATTTTATAACATTTCCAACAATTGCCAACGATCCCTAGGGTCCATCTGCAGTTACATTCTGTTCTTACAGCAAGCCTAATTTATTGAGTCTGTTCAAATATCTCTTAAAAACAAATAACTGACTTATCTACCACAATGAGTTGTTATAATGATCAAATAATGTGGATGCTTTGAAAATATTAGAAATTCACATGGTTATAGTCCTTGAAAAGTATGTGATATGTACAGAGGTTGGGTCAGGTACTATCTATCATTCCCTTTCATGTGAAAAATTACACTTTATAGGCCTTAAAATATTTGGGAAGTGTTTTGCAAACTCCAAACTTTGGCAGTGTCATAAGGAAGTATGGCAAGATGCCATGATGATACAGTAAGTTCCATTGCTTGAGAATAATGGTGAACTTGATTGGCTAGCAATTCCTTAACTTTCTTCTTTCCTCTACACTATCTAATGAGAAGCATTATGGCAACGGCCATTTTGGGCTTGTCCACTTTTGAAAAATGTTCATTACTTATCATTTATCTGTCACATAATTAGGGACTAAACATTTGTAGAATTGAAGTGTACTTGCAAAATATTTATTGATGGGGCCAGCACTGTGGCACAGCGGGTTAAATTAATGGAGTGAAGTGCCAGCATCCCATATGGGCGCCAGTTTTAGTTCCGGCTGCTCCTCTTCCATTCCAGCTCTCTGCTGTGGCCTGGGATAGCAGTAGAAGATGGGCCAAGTCCTTGGGCCCCTGAACCCAAATGGGAGACCCGGAAGAAGCTCCTGGCCCCTGGCTTCGGATCGGCACAGCTCAGGCCGTTGAGGCCACCTGGGGAGTGAACCAGCGGATGGAAGACCTCTCTCTCTGTCTCTAATTCTCTCTTTAACTCTTTCAAATAAATAAAATGAATCTTTAAAAAATATTTATTGAAAATCTGATAGGTTGCCCTATTCTCTCATAGCTGAATTTTAATGGGTAGGCAATAGGGGAGGATGGGAAAGCAAACAAATTTAAAAAAAAAAAATTAAAAATTAGAATTTCAGATAGCAAGTTCTGAAGAGAACAGAAAACAGGAGTGCTCCAAGAGTTATCTAGGTGTGTGTTTTAGATTAACCCCTTCTCTGTGAGCCAATTTTAAAATATCCATTTCTGTAAGAGAAAATCAGGAAAATGGGTCAAATCTAAACTGCCTCAGAATATTCAGACTATTACAAGAGTCTTCAATGTGGCTGTAGTGTTACCCTGTTTCTTGTATCTTTATAATTAGAATCTGTAGAGAGATTTTTCACAACAGGACACTATAATTTATTTGTGGGGCCAGTGCCGTGGCTCACTTGGTTAATCCTCCACCTGCGGCACCGGCATCCCATATGGGCACTGGGTTCTAGTCCCGGTTGCTCCTCTTCCAGGCCAGCTCTCTGCTGTGGCCCGGGAGTGCAGTGGAGGATGGCCCAGGTGCTTGGGCCCTGCACCCACATGGGAGACTGGGAGGAGGCACCTGGCTCCTGATTTTGGATCAGCGCAGTGCTGGCCATAGCGGCCATCTGGGGGGTGAACCAATGAAAGGAAGACCTTTCTCTCTGTCTCTCTCTCTCTGTCTAACTCTGTCAAATAAATTAAAAAAAATTATTTGTGGACTTAAGAAGATGTACACTCTGAGTTGATAATCTGAAAGATGTTCATTTCATTATCATACATCCTGTGAGGACATGACACTGTGCAACTGTCCCAAGTACAGGAAACAATGTGTGTGGTGTTTCTGATCTTTTGCCTCTTTTTGCTTGTGATTGCTTTTCACACCATTAAATATGTCAAAATAATAATAACAGTCATTCTAAATTAGGGAGTAATCAGAGTATATATTAACAAATATGGATAGTATTTCAATGGTAGAACAAATCTACAATTAATTGCAATTGCACAATTAATTAGTCATTAATAATAATGAACTATCATTACAATTAGAACCACTAGGAGAGTCCAAAATTTCTAATAACTGAGTCCACCTGGAGATTCTGACTTGATCGACTGGGGGTACAGCATGGGTACATGAGTTTTTGATACTAGATCTCAGATGCTATAACAAAACCTCTGAGCTTCAGTATACATTTCTGGAAATTAAAGAGTCAAAAGTTCAAATCACATGTGTTTTTTAGCAGTTAAACAACTGATGATTTTATTTTAAAATTTGTTTCAAATGAACACACATAGGCTTTTACATTCTTAATCACAGCAGTTTTGAAATAGTTCCTAAGTTTCTGGTTATATATCTAATATATATATATATATATATACACACACACAAGTATATATATGTACATATATATTAGGTATATATATTTATAGAATCTATTTATAGAATATTTATTTATAGAATTGTCTTCTCCATTTGCTTAACTTTGTTTGAACAGATGCTGTCTTAACTTTACACCTCAGCCAAAGGCTCTCTTCAAATGGGCTGACACAGGTCAATTAATTCTGTGGTCATATGATTTAAGACTATGGCTTGGTTAAGTGATTTTTTTTTTGAAACAGAATAATCACACATTAACACATGGTCTGATATCCTTTAGGGATGGAGTTTTACTGTTTAAAATATAAGGTTTCCTCCTTTAAATTCACGTCACTAAACAAATGTAAAATATTTTCAATCCAATTCAGAATGAGCGTGCTATGTTTTCTAATCATGATAGTTAACTGGTCAGCAAACAGACCGAAAAAGCAGGAAACTCTCTTATGCTCTATAGTTACAAATGTAAATGTGAACGAGAGGAAGTATTTCGATCTGCATCTACTTTTAAATATAGTAAGACTCTACTTGTCATAAAGTTATACATAACATACATGGTTTCTCAATATTGGGAAGTTTTTATAACCAAAGCTCTCAAACAATCTTGAAATGCAGAAAAAGAAGGCTCTATGAAGATCTAAATTTAGTAGCAAAACTATCAGTGCACCACACGGTGGAGTCAGACATCCACAAATCTATGTGAACAATATTTGACAGAAAACCTGAGCAGCTATTTAAGGCTACTAAATATGTTAATACTATTCATTTTGTCCTGCTTCTCAATTATGAATCAAAATAGTAACACAGTCTGAGAGAAAACAAAGCCCACTAATCTGTAAATTAGCAAGGAACTTTTACCCACATTTAAATAAACATGTTATTTGTTAATTCAAAGCATTAAAATTAACCCCCAATCAAAACTATATTTCTATCTATATCTATCTATCTACGTATATATTTTAAAAGTGTCATTTTGTTGATATTCTTATCAAGTCCTTTGATACTGTGCTTAGGTTCTTATTTCACAATCTCTGTACCTTCTTCTCTCTTTCATGGAAGTTGCAAATTGAGCCTTAGTAAATGCTGTCCTTAAAGGAAATCTGAGTTCTTCATAACTCTATCCCAGAAAACAATTCACTTGCTGTCATCTTAAAATAAAATCTTAGAGAAAAATATTTCAATTGCTTTCAGGTGGTTTATATTTTAAGCTATCATATAGTACTATTTGGAGCTCAATGAAAAGAATTGTCTTCAAAATTAAAGTGCAACCAAATATGCACATAAAATAGGTTTGAATTTGTTAGTACTCTAAAACTCTTTTTTCTTGAAGTAGATTTGAAATTTCTTAATTTACCTCTGTGTTGTTAGTTGCAAATAATTCTCAACTGCTATAGTTAATATTGTTACTATTTATTTTTATCAGATAAATCAAAACATTTTGTATTATGCTTTGTAATGAGCATATTATATTATATCCATGTATATATAATCTTTCAGTCATATCTAACAAGAAGAAAACACACAGAGTTCCATGTCACAAATTTTTAAATAAACAAGATTTTTCTTCTTTAAAAAAACCTCTTATTTTTATCTAATTTGCTAGTAGTATATATGTATGAAAACATCACTTATAAGTATACAAAAATTTGTATCTGTGATTTATTTAATGGTTACTTAGAAAACACATGGGAAATCTTTCTACTCATAGTTTGATTCAAGGAGCCTCAAAAACTCACCTTCTATATTTTAAAGTACCAATTAATAATGTTAGGTTTAGTATTTACACTGTTCAAGAATTTCCTTACTTCCATTAAAAAAGTCATGAGCATTTTTAAATCAAACATTCCTCTAAGGTCATGTCACCAAATTTAAAAATTTTTAAATGTGAACTTGTACTTTGAATTTACTTTATAATCATGTAGTTCTTCTCAATTCATTAACAAGTTCAACATTCCTTTTATGCATTTTAATAAAGCTTGCCTGTAAAATTTTCTCTGTGGCTCTAATTAGGACAGTCTCAAGAATGGTTAAAGCCAGAAAACTTGACTAGATGTGTGTAGGTTAAAAAAATGTATATACAGGGGCGGTTAAAATTTTCAAGTATGTTTTCTGTTATTCTCCATTTATATTATAGTATTACTCACGCCCCAGTGAAAGACTGTGATGAGGATTTTATCATAGGATTCTTCTGGAGCTTCCTTTTCTTTATCCCCTACTATAATGGCATGCATTCCATAAGGAATTCCTTTTTCCTAGACCATTTAAAGTCAGTCATAACTACCTATAGCCTGCCCCACATTCTTAGGGATTTTCTTGGCCAAATTTAAATAATATGCAAATGAACTCATGCTATTGTGTACACTGATGCCCTGAGCCCTAATTTAATTGTGCTTCACTGTACTATAATTGCACTGTAATCATGCAGATCTGATATTTTACCCACAAATTTCTGCTAAAGTGAAAAACTTTAGGAATGTCAACTGATCAGTGGGGAGAGGACCTTTGGGATATGTACCTAACCTTTAGTGCTCTTAACATCATAGGCTGCCGAGCTGTTATACTTGGTTATTGAGGTCATAATGCACACATAAGTTTTGAAAAACAAGTACATTACCTTTATGCCATGCAATATTCAAGACATTAAATCAATAATGCCTATGATGCTTTATATGCACTTAAATGTTAATACTTCCCAAGCTAAAAGTAACTTTACATATGTCCTATATTTACTAATGTTATAGTCATCTTAGATTTCCTTTCATTACTATTTTAACTCACATTGTAGAAAAATTGTTTAAATGTATTTCATAATCCTTATTAAAGAGTTGGATATGTGGGCTTGTGTGTACATGTGAGTACAACTGGCATAATCATCCACAATGTAACATGATGCTATTATATATATATATATATAATTTTAATCTATGTGTAAAACATTAATATTGAATCAGATATCACATGACTTATGATTCCATGATAAACAAAGAAGAGTAGATAATAAAATGTAACACTGCTTTAACAGTACCATAAAATATCACTAACATTCTTATATTGTCCTTTCACCTTTGGTATGGTTTGAAAACATTGATAAATACCAGATTTTTGTGCTCTTGTCTTTTAAGTATCTCTATTTCTAATTCCTACATTTCGTACTTTAAAAAACAAATCTTAAAAGTTCTAATCCTTTCTCCCCCTTACCTCCGAACAGCCAAATGAGACAACAAAAACAACTCTCTACACAACTAACTAACTGAATTTTTAGTTAAAAGCAAAGCAATATCTGGTTCATATAATAAAGAAAAAGCACAGAAGGTCATTCCCAGTTGTACTTGCCTGGGCTTCCTGAGGCATTTGAGCTGCGTCCACTTTGTCAGCAATATAAGCTGCCAACTGCTTGTCAATGAACGCAAGTGACTCCTGAATTAAGTGTAAGGATTTTTCAATCTCCTGTGCAGACTGGATACTCTGTTCAAGCAACTTTTGCCTCCTCACGGCCTAAAGAGAAGGAAGAGTGAATCAGTCAAATGTATACTCCTGAGAGTTTTGCCACAATCCTGCTGCACAGCAAATGAAGATTCTAGACTCTTCTGCAATCACCTTTTTGTAAGACAGATTCCGCAGCTTCCTGCCACTCATTCAGCTCTGCTTATAAAAATAAAAGCTAAGAATAAGAAAACAAAATTAGTCCACAGAACTTCCAGATCAGGGAACACTGCAGGAAAAGAAAACCACAGTATCGTGAACATCAAGGAAAGAGGCTGGAAAAAAACATTAGCAAAATCAACTCAGTCATTGCAATCTGTCGTTCACAGGCAGAATGTTCCTCCTGATCTCATTATATAGTTCAAGAGATTTGGTTTACTTAGAATAGGGTCATCGTCATCACAATCCAATTCAAGGCAGATAATCCACTTCCACCAGCGAGACACATATACAATCTGTTCAGAATCGGCTCTTTTTCAAAAAGAGAATTGTAGATAACCATCTGGTTAAGGATTTATTTTGAATACTATTTCAAACAGCTTTGAATGCCCCCCAACATACTCTCTTTGACAATGTGGATTATGAAAACTGTACAATTGGATTTGTGTTACTGCTCAAGTAGAACAAATAATAAGTAATCCTAATATAGCTGCAATTAATCTTGATTGTTACCATAAGTATGATTAGGATAATTTAATGTTTTCAAGTATAAATAGCATGCTGAACAGATTGTAAAGTCTCCCTTCAAGGATCTGTTCACCTTTAAAAGAGTAGCTGTAAAAGTAAGGAATGAGACAGACAACTTACTGGGAATTTAGTAAGTCATGCATAATGTGAACCAATTTTTTAATACACAATAGATTGGCATGATTATCCAAGACAACTTAAGTTTCCTTCCTACAGACCTTGATTTGGGTTTTACAAATAATCTTGGTGTTTCTGTTATGTAAATATTAGATATTATATCAGCAATATAAATGCTGGCTCTTAAGCTTAAAAGATATTGCAGAATCATTTTTTTCCATGAATTAAACCTAGGACATAAGTGTTGCTCAAGTAAGAATAAGGTTAAAGGCATGTGGACCAAGGGAAAAGGAGCTGGAAACCCAGCGATGCTATGAGACTGAGGGGGGTTTCCCATTGTTTTTCCTTGTATTACAAATGTTGACTACCATATGGTTTTATCCTAGGCTTTCTTTGCTTCTCATTCTACCCATACGTTTATATTCAATTACACCTGACATGCTGACAACTCACGACTTTACATCTTTTTTTTTTTCTTTTGGACAGTGAGTGGACAGTGAGAGAGAGAGAGACAGAGAGAAAGGTCTTCCTTTTGCTGTTGGTTCACCCTCCAGTGGCCGTCGCGGCCGGCGCGCTGTGGCCAGCGCACCGCGCTGATCCGAAGGCAGGAGCCAGGTGCTTCTCCTGGTCTCCCATGGGGTGCAGGGCCCAAGCACTTGAGCCATCCTCCACTGCACTCCCTGGCCACAGCAGAGAGCTGGCCTGGAAGAGGAGCAACCGGGACAGAATCCAACACCCTGAACGGGACTAGAACCCGGTGTTCCGGCGCCGCTAGGTGGAGGATTAGCCTAGTGAGCCGCGGCGCCGGCAACTTTACATCTTAAAGCCAGATTTCTCTTTGAGTTCCACACTTGTTTGTGCATTGGCCTACTAAACGTTTTGAGTTGGATATCCTCCAATCACCACAACTTATAACTACCAAATATGACTCACTATGTGTCCCCTTTTCACTTAATTATCAACTACTTAATTTGCTTTTGTGATTTCTCTGTATGTCTACTTCAGTTGTGTGTTTGTCCTTTATTAAGAATAATTATGGATATTCCTACTTCTTCTAGCATCCCCATCATCATTTTATACCTCACCAATCAACCACCATTCTTTTCGTATCCTTTTCCTACATCTCCCCATTGCCACTACACCAGTTAAGGTCATTGTAGTTTCTTGCTTCTAATCCATTAGCTGCTTTTTGGCTTACACTTATCCTTACACAATCTATCTGCACAGCAGCTTCAGTGTTTCATCTTGAAAATGAAATTGCGGTTCTTTGCTTAAAGTTCCTCAGTGATTCATAATTTCCTTAGGATGAAGGTCTTTCTCCATATGGATTAAATGTGCTTTCATGCTATTGTTCCTGCTAGTGGCTTTTACTTCCTGCACTAGCAATAGAAAACTAAAAAAATACATTTCCTAATTGTCGCTCCCCCTCTTCGTGGAGGAATGACACAGGACCCTGCGCTGTTCTTTTGTCTGCTCGGCCCTCCCCGGGTTTGCTGCTGGTTCTTCCCGGGTTGGCTACTGTCCCTTCCACCTCCGTGGAAGGGCGGTTCCCCCTGCCACTTTCCTCACTTCCGCAGGGGAGCGGCACACCACCGGCCGGCTCTCTCGGGGGCTGCTCAGGTGTTCCTCATAGATGTTCCCGGTGCATGTTGTCTCTCTCCTCCTTTATAGTCCTCTTCCACCAATCCCAACTCTGCTACCCACACGCCGAGTACGCTGCTCTCTTCCAATCAGGAGCAGGTCCTGCTGTTTATTGGTTGAACTGGAGGCAGCTGAGTAGAAGCTGTTTCCTCCTCTCCCAGCGCCATATTGTGGGAGAGCAGATGCATAGAATGTCTTAATTCGAGTAACAGTCTAGTCCGAGTTGCTCCCCACACCTAATATAAATCATGTCTACTCGCCAGATGACTGCAACATCCAGGGCTGGGTCAGGCAGAAGCCAGGGGCTTCATCCAAGTCTCTCACGTGGGTGGCAGGGACTAAGTACGTGGGTCATCTTCCACTACTTTCCCAGGCACATTAGCAGAGAGCTAGATCAGAAATGGAACCATCAGACCCCATCTCCTGCCCATATGGGATGTCAGCATTGTGGGGGTAGCTTAACCTGCTACACCACAACCTGGTCCCATGTCAGGTCTCTCTTGATTCATGGCCTTAAATAATGCTATTGGCTTTTTCTTAAGCAATCTAGTCCCTAATTTTCTCTTTGTGACTAATATATATTTATACTCTGAGTTGCCTGAGACACGCTATCTCTTGCAAGTGACCATACCTGATACTCTCTTAACTCATGGAGATGCCTCTCCTGGGTTCCTTTTGACTTTAGGAAATTTATTTTTTATTTTACAAGTAAAAACTGTGTGTACTTATGGTATACAACATGATGTTTTCATATATGACTATGTTGTGGAAGAGATAAATAAAGCTATTTGCATTACCATTATCTTATATACATATGATTCCAATGATATCTGCTGCACTTTATATTTTTATTAGCATCTGCCACATTACATTGCAAAAATTTCAGATTAACTGTCTGCATTTACTTTAACTGTATGCTCTACCGAGGTCAAGGATTATGGCTCTCTTATTCATTGCTCAATGCTAGTACTATCCAAATAACTTCGATTATGATGGGATGAATGGTGATAAGAAGGGTTTTTAATGGGGAAAGCAGAAAAGTTCAACAGTTAAAGACAAAAAAAAAGGGATTTACAAAAGAAATTGGTAAAAAAAAAGGTCATCACTGCTCAGAGATCTGTCCTTTGGGGAATAAATCTCCCTTTTATTTTTGTATTAAAATATCAGAATAGGATGGAACATTATCTGGGGCAACCTTTATTCTATTTCTATTAAAATACTCTATCAAAGACCAGTGACTAAGACCTTGCCTTGTACTCTAATTCACATGGAGGGTTTTTAAGTCAAAACTTCAACTAGAAATTATATTACAAAATAATTCAGATAATAAAGGCTCATGGTTATAATCAGAGCCTTCTGCATTGTAAAATAATCTTCCTGTAGGTAACTCAGAGCTCATCTAGAGAAATCAATCTCCAATGATACAATTTCAAGATTCTGACAGGTAGCCAAACAACCCTCCAATCAGATCACATCATAACTGCAACTCAGACATTGTTTACATTTGGTTCTTCCTCTTGCTAAAGCTGTAAATGGAACACCCTTTCATGTACATCTATAGAATTTTAATATAGAAAAATCTGAAATATGACAATAAGCCATATACCTAGCCTGATGACCATTTTTAGAAAACTTTCCATATTCATGAGATTTCATGGCCTGAAAGGAACTGTTCGGCCTAAGAGATGATGGCAGAGTTGACTTCAGGTGGGTTGGTTCTTTGTTGAGCCTGGCAGTCAGTAAGAGGGACTATTTTACACAAACTCTTTATCTCAGGCCATCCCAAGATTTTAGAATTCTTTGAACTAGTTGTGGCATAAGCTGCTTTCTATTTCTAAACATCTTATTCAGTGTACCTCGATGGGACGCCAGGTCTGTGATTTTTCTAGGACTCTCTGCCCACTAGACCTGTGCTTGAATGTAACTGGTAGGAAGTCCTGAACAATATTAGATCAACTCAAGATTTTTGTTATTCCAGAGTAATGCTCAACTGTATTTTTAAATGTTATTCAATCTCTTTAGCTAATCCACTCTTCTATACAAGGAATCATATAGCTAGACAGAAACAGCAAATATGAAGTTATATAAATGGTAAAAGACTGGCAATCAGCAGTAAAAATATAAAAGCAGTAAAGTGAGTCCTCATAATTATTACCAAGAAAAACACAATGAAGTAACTTTTAAAATAATTTTCAAAGATTAAAACTACATAAAAATCAAAATGTATGAAAATGAATTATTTCTAAGATCACTGTCATATAAAATAAAAAGATTACTCTTCCAACGTACAAAAATCAATTCAAAATGGATTAAAGACTTAAATGTAAGACATGAAACAATGAAACTGTTACAACATTGGAAATGGCAAGGAGATATTGCATCTAATTCCCCAAAAGCACATGAAACAAAAATAGAGAAATAGAATTTCAACAAACTAAAAATGGAAATAGAGCAAAAATACAACTTATGAGAAAATATTTACAAATTATACATCTAAAAAGGGGGTTGGGACCGGTACTGTGGTGTAGTGGGTAAGGCCACCGCCTACAGTGATAACATCCCATATGGGTGCTAGTTGGAGCCCCAGCTGCTCCACTTCCAATCCAGCTCTCTGCTATGGCCTGGGAAAGTAATAGAAGATGGCCTAAGTCTTGGGCCCCTGCACTCATGTGGGAGACCCAGAAGTTGTTTCTGGCTCCTGGCTTCTGATTGGTGCAGCTCCGGCTTTTGTGGCCATTTGGAGAGTGAGCTAGCGGATGAAAGACCTCTCCCTCTCTCCCTCTCTGCTTCTCCTTCTCTCTCTCTGCAACTCTTTAAAATGAATAAAAAATTTAAAAAAGGGGATTAACATCCATAATATGTAACTATCTCAACTCAATAACAAGAAACCAAGGGATTCTATAAAAATTGAGCAATATGTTTAAATAGACATCTGTCAAAGACAGACTTATAAATGGTCATCAGGGACATAAAGAAACGTTCAGCATCACTAATTATCATAGAAATAGAAATTAAAGCCTCAGCTCACTCCAGTCATACTGGGTATTACCAAAAAAAGACAAAAGATTACAAGTTCTGGTGAGGATGTGAAGAACTAGGAACCCCTGAACAATGTTAGTGGGAATGTAAATTAGTACACCACTGTGAAACAGTGTGGAGGTTCCTCAAAAAAGCAAAAGTAAAACTTTCATATGATCCAGCAATCCAGCAATGTACTAGCTCTGTAACAAAGAGAACTGCAATCTGTCTGCTACAGAGACATCTGCATGCCCCCAGTTACCGTAGCACTCTTCAAAACAGTCAAGAAATGGGAGCAAACTAGGTGTCTGCCCACTGATGAAGGATAAAGAAAGTGCAGTTCATAAACTCAGTGAACTAAAACTTGCCATAAAACTGCTAATACGATGTCATTTAAAACAACGTGGATGGAACTAGAGGCCATTATGCTAAGTGAAATAAACCGGGCACAGAAAGACGAGTACTACATGATCTTTTTCATATATGTAACCTAAACAAGTTGACTTCATAGAACTCAGCGTAAAATGGCAATTATCTAAGGATGGCAGGAGTTGTAAGGAAAAGGAAGGGATGTAGAATGGTTGATTCAGGTAAGTTATACTGAGATAAGAGTAAGAAGTACTGTTGATATCTTACACAGTAAGGTGACTAAAGAAAATTATAATGTACGCTATCATTTATCTATCAAAAAGTCTAGGAAACAGCGTTGTGCATAAAGAAATGATAAATGTTTGAGGAAATATACATTTATGCAGATTTTAACACTGTGTAATGCATACACATATCAAAACATCACAGGTGTCCCAAAAATATGCACAATTTTTATGTATTTTTTTAAAATATATATCCTAAGTGAGTGCTATCATAGATAGCTCTAAATGCTTCCTTGCCCGAGTAAATTTGTACCTGAACTAAGGCAAAAGTTACAAAAATGAAGTTATCAATTTTTCTCCCATTGATAAGTTATCACAGTGAAATGAAGTTTCCTTATAGTGCCACTTTAAAAATAATACACTAACAATTGCACCACAATATTACAAACACTTTAATCAAAGCACAATGTGCCTAAAGAACTTTGGATGAATGACTTCCTCATGTGAAAGAAAAAACTGGAAATTGGAATTAAAAATACATTTAAAATGTGATTATGTGCTTAAAAATAGAGAAAATTAAGACAAATTATCCAATAACATTTTCCCAAATTAACATTCACTAAAAGAGCTACATGTCCTACACTTGTACTATACTTGTTAAACTCAATATAAAAGACAATTTTTACTTCAGTTAAGAAGGGATGTTTTAGCTCATGATTGCAAATGAATTATGAATGTGGTGTTTTCAATACCAAAACAAGATTTGCTGAGAAAATTAGCATAAAGTTTTATTTCCCTTACATTTACGATATCTAGATGGCAGCAAATACTTATTAAGTGCATCATATTTTGAAGAATTAAACCACACACTGTATCTTTCTACAGGAAGATTGAAACCAAACCTAAGAAAAATCTAGTAGAATGCCAGGATAAATCATTTTTCAGGCAAACAAAACAAGTGCAAATCAAATTTACATTGCACAAGTTAAATTACTGAAAATGTTCTAAAATTCACTGTCCTGGGGCCGACGCCGTGGCGCACTAGGTTAATACTCTGCCTGCAGCACCGGCATTCCATATGGGCACCGGGTTCTAGTCCCAGTTGCTCCTCTTCCAGTCCAGCTCTCTGCTGTGGCCTGGGATAGCAGTGGAGGATGGCTCAAGTGCTTGGGGCCCTGCACCTGCATGGGAGACAAGGAAGAAAGTCCTGGCTCCTGGCTTCGGATCCGCGAAGCTCCAGCCATTGCGGCCATTTGGAGAGTGAACCAATGGTAGAAAGACCTTTCTCTCTGTCTCTCTCTCACACTGTCTGTAAACTCTGTCAAACAAATAAATAATCTTAAAAAATTTACTGTCCTATACTAACTGTAATCCTCCTATTGTTTGCATAGTATGCAAATTTGAAAAATATGGCATACAAATCAACAAGCTAAAATTAAGAAACGCATTTGAGAAAGGGAATCTTCAGTATGATTTAGTTTCTGACCATAAAATCATTTTCTTTCAATATCCAGGAGATCTAAGAATGGGAATGAGAGAGTATTTGTCATTGTTTTCTGCTTCTTCTTTTATTGGTATATGTTATTGCTCTATTGTATTTGTTTTAGGTGAAAAAGTAGAGAAAGGCAATTTTGATGTCTGAGTTTTGACTGGGGAAGGTCAATTGTACAAACAGCTTGGAAAGAGGTTCTCATCTAGTATCTCCTTGCTGTGGGTTCCCCAGTTGGGCTGGCTGTTCAAGAATCACATAAGTCTTTTAGAAGGGAAGTGTATGTGTGTTAAAGACACATTTTGAATCGTTAGATCATTCATAAACCTTTATCTTTATCCAATTACTTAAAAAAATACTCTTGTATGTCTACTGTGCACCAGGCATCAGAATGCTCAGTTATTTATAATTTTTCTTTTTATATTAATCAATAAGTACACTTATTATAAGATCTATGTTTTAGTAAGTCTTATACCAAAAAGCGGGATTCTCCTTAATGGGCAAGGAGTTCTATATATATGTTGGTTCTTGGAAGTCCGAGTGTGGATTTCCTTAGGAAATGCAATGTCTTGCATGCTATACTTTTATTTATGAAAAAAAATTCAGCCTCTTTATGAAGAGAAGCTACCTGGTAGTTATTTAAATCTTATTAATCTCTGTCTCAGAGAAATAAATAGCAGATATCATGTGATTGATTTTAAATGGGAATATTTTTATGATTTTATAGTAAAACACAAAATTTGTTGTTTATAAGAACTCACCAGTGTGATATGAACAGGTGAAATATTTTAATTTTTGCATGTTATTTTCTCATGTAATAAAACATTTTGGCCAATGTCAGTAGATTAAAGAAAACAAAATTCCAAATTCACATGGAAATGAAGGAAAGCAATTAACTACAAATTCTTTAAGATTCTGCTTCAGGGGGAAAGAATTGGCTTCACCCTAAATATTTACATATTGCAGAAAGTAGAGTAATAAGGAGTAAGTTTTGGTCTCATAGACACTGGGGACAAGAATCCTATAAGGAATGTGCTAAAACCAAATCCTACTCAGCTGGCTTCTGAGATACTTACACACAGATCCATAAGATGACACTAATCTTAATTATTTGACAGCCTCTTGGCTGCAGAGCCATGCTGGCCAAGAAGTTTTCTTTCCTGAAGTGTCAGGTTCAGTCAGCAGGCCAGGCAAATGGTTCAATTACTTCCTTTCACTGTTTATCACTTTATCAAGTGATTGTAATCTATTCAAGTGTCAAGTAACAAGAATGCTCATTTTAACAGACCCATGCATGCACCTTAGATTTATTTAGTTGAAAGGCAGAGTTTATAGTGAGTGTTAAAGTAGGGGGAGAAGAGAGGGAGAGAGGAGAGAATGGGAGAGAGGAAGAGAAGGGGAGAGAAGGAGAAAGGGAGGGAGCACCTCCATCCTCTGGTTCACTCCCCAAATGACCACAGCTGCAGGAGTTGGGGTGGTCCAAAGCCAGGAGACAGGAGCTTCTTCCAGGTCTCCCACGTGGGTGCAGAAGCCCAAAGACTTGGGCCATCTTCTACTGCTTTCTCAGCCTATTGTTGGGGAGCTGGATTGGAAGTGGAGAAGCTGGGACATGAACTGGCACCCATATGGGATGCCTGCATTCTACACCATGACACCAGCCCCTTGGAGAAAATTTTTATAAGCTGTTTCTTCCTGATCTAGCTCTTCTATTTAACTGAAGATCTGGTCTAAAGCAACATCACTATAGATATGAATACACTGGACTCTACTGTCACAGCATTTTGGTTACAGTCTTCAGTGGGAAAAAAATTGGTACTATGAAATGGAAATAACAAGACAAATGAGCTTACAAAAGAGGTGGGGGTGCCAGCCTTCTTGCATTACTCTACAAAGTTCACACACTTTCTGAAGATTTTTGACTAAATCAGTCATATGAACCCAAGTTGAAACGGAAAGCTAAGGGTGGCTTTTCTACTTATTCCTCAAGTAGAAACAAATGATAGTATTTCCACTTTTCTGCCTCAAGCAAGGGAGTGAAGTTCCAAGGCCATAACTGATAAAGCCTGGAATTAAAGTACATCCAAGTAGTACCTAATCACCAACTTCAACACATCTTATGCAGCTAGCAGCTTTAGAAACTATGTACCTCTTGAGGGGTTAAAAATGGAATTAGAAATGATGACACAAGGAAGATAAGGAGCAGTCTATACTTTCCAGTACTTGGTTTGGCAAAAAAATTTTCCATAGGTCAGGTGGCACTGAATAATGTTTGAATAATCATGGTTGAGTTATCCAGAAGGAACATTCAAAGATGTGTTGAGTACCCCAAGATCAAAGGGGGCTTGAAGGTGTTTTTAAGGACATAAATACCTTGTTAAAGAAATGGAAAGATTAAAGAGTTTCTGCAAGACCTCTTAAACTTGGACTCTAAAGAAAGCCAATGTTTGTGTCCTTGTTATATAAAATACATGAAACCACAAAACTACTAGTTAATAGGAGGAATTTTCCCATTTTCTTTCATTCCTACTTCCCTGGCTAATGGACAGTAATATGATCCAGACAGGGCAAGGAAGGACACAATTAAACTGTAAGGTGAAAGATGGTCACTGTTTTCTTCTAGGTCAAGTCCCTTAGACCATAATTTAAATTTGAAAAGAAAATGGAAAAATATTAAAATAAGTATAAAACTGAAATTTTAACCTAAACCAAAGTGGAATTGCTACAGAGCCTAGAAAACAATGAGATATACTTAGGATGCTAGTAAGAAAGAATAATCAAGCACATTGTTGAGGAACAGCCAGTATCATGGTTGTGCCCTACTTAGTACAATCTATGCAGCAAACTACCAACACAGTCCATGAATTTAGTACTTGTTGAACTGAAATAGAGCCAGTGGAATGTAATAGATATTACAACAGTTAGCATGTGGTCCAGGAAAAGATAGGAAATGGCGGCCTGAAAGACTAAACTAAAGACAGATGTGGGAAATATACTTCCGTGAAACACTGAGCATAGTAACAGTGTTATGTGATTAGAAGGCTAAGAAATACGTGTTGATATTTTTTATTTTCTGCAACAGCCAGCAAATTCAATGCTTTAGATAAATCGATTGATATAGAAGGATATGAATGAACCACGTATGTACTATTGCTCACATCAAATGCAACATCGCCTATTGACTGATAACTTCACTGAACAACCAATTTATATATATGAGGCATGATTTTTTAAGGAGATGTGCCAGAGAAATGTCAGTGATTATTTAAGGACTGGTTAGTATTTGTCTCAGAAACAGGTTTTCACAACGTTTATTTCTTTAGAACTACTGCAAAGAAGCTAAAATTTGAAAAACACCTTGGGCTGTCTTTGTAGATTTGAACCTCTTGGGATTGCTTAGAGATTCTATTTTCCATGACTTCGTATGGTGTTAAGAAAGTAAGTGAACTCCGCAAAGCTACATTTAAAAGTATGGGTATCTAGATATGCTTCCAAGCAGCTTGAGGAAATAATGCTTTTCAACATAACTACAATTAAGATTTTGCAAAGGAAATTCAATGGAGATTCTGAGGAAAAAAAAGAAAAAAGAAGAAAATTTTACAGCAGAAAGAACAACTTACCAATGTTCACAGTCTCAGCAACCATCAAAATATTTGCTTTGCTGTTTTTATCCTGTTTTCAAATTAAGCTTTCCTGCCATTTTCTAAAGAGAAGAGGTCCCCCAACTGTGTTCACTGGACAAGAAATTCCAAATAAATTTTTTAAATAGTCTGCTTTAAGACACTTTAGATGTAATTCGTGGGGCGGGGGCTTTCATATAATTGAGTTTGTGCTATATTTGTTGCTATGTTTGATAGGAATGTAAGCTATAAATAATCAGAGATGTTCACATGTGTTTATATATTACATTATATAATTACATTATATATACATGAAAGAAGTTTATATTATACACAAGGGGCCTTCTTTTTGCATATAGACTTCTTTTTTATTTTTTTTAACTTTTATTTAATAAATATAAATTTCCAAAGTACAGCTTATGGATTACAGTGGCTTTTTCACCCCATAACTTCCCTCCCACCTGCAACCCTCAAATCTCCCTCTCCCATTCCATTCACATAAAGATTCATTTTCAATTATCTTTATATACAGAAGATCAATTTAGTATATATTAAGTAAAGATTTCAACAGTTTGTACCCACACAGAACAAGGGCCTTCTAAAATTTATTTTTATGACTGTCACTGTGTTTAAAAGCACTGGGGAGGGCTGGCGCCGCGGCTCACTAGGCTAATCCTCCGCCTTGCGGCGCCAGCACACCGGGTTCTAGTCCCGGTCGGGGCACCGGATTCTATCCCGGTTGCCCCTGTTCCAGGTCAGCTCTCTGCTGTGGCCAGGGAGTGCAGTGGAGGATGGCCCAAGTACTTGGGCCCTGCACCCCATGGGAGACCAGGAGAAGCACCTGGCTCCTGCCTTCAGATCAGCATGGTGCGCCGGCTGCAGCGCGCCAGCCGTGGCGGCCATTGGAGGGTGAACCAATGGCAAAGGAAGACCTTTCTCTCTCTCTCTCTCTCTCTCTCACTGTCCACTCTGTCTGTCAAAAAAAAAAAAAAAGCACTGGGGAGAGAAAGCAAAAAGCATATGCATGGAGCTCTCCACAGTGTCCTTTACAGGGGAATAATATAAATGTTAAAACCATCTGTGTCATGGTGAGTTGGGACTTCATCTGTTTTAGGTCTTAGTAGGTCACTGAAGTTCGTTCGTGACCTCTGAGGGAAGCATACTTGAAAAGTAATGTTTGGGAATCACTTTATCAATGGAACTTGACATCAGATAGCCAACACTTTCAAGTAAAGCATTGATAGAATGGTCAATGAGCTGTACAGTAATACATATATAAGACATTTCTGGATTTCTGATGCACTCATTCATCTTCATGTGCAGAAAACCAAAATTGATCTTCTGTCCTGACAGGAGTAAACTGATACCTTATTTTAGCTTGAAAAAATGGATGAAAAGTAATTCAGAAAACCAAGAAAGGAATTATGGAGTTCCTCTTATCTAACATCAGAGGACTCTGGGTAAACAAAATTCTCTGGTCCAATGGCAAGCTGCTATTTGACTTCAGGTATACTCATAATATGAAAGTCTAAACTGTAGGCAATGAATGTCTTATTGGTATCACAAATACTTAAAATGTCACAGAAAATCTCCTGATACAGACTAGTGGGACAAAATCAGAGTCCAGGTACAATTCAATTAGGATTAAGACAACAGGTTGAAGCAATACATAAACCTCATAGGTGGGTACAAAATTCAAATCAAGCCATAGGTGCTATGAATTGAAGTCAGAAACAAAGGGAAGACTGTAGACACCAATCCACTTAATGGATTGCTGGCAATTGCTTCTGTTATTCCAGGAAGCCACAGATGCAATGCCTCTCTTTATGTAAGCATAGGTAGTAGGAAAAGGCAAGAAATCACAATTCAAACAAACTATAGCTGGTGCTTCTAAGCTGGGGTGTATAGGCAATTATCCTAGTAAAATAGTACCTAATTGAGAGACACCTTTTGAAAACCAAGTACAGATATGTTAGGGGTTCTGAGGCAATTAGTCACTGTTAGGTAAATAAACTAGTCATTTGATATTACCCTGATAAGGGCATTCATATTCAGTCAGCACAATAGTTTGAGAAAGCTCTGAGAATCTAACACTCTTGGTAATACTTAACTCGCCACCCAGGAACACAAATTCTTAGGATAAACACTGGATACAATATCTTTGTCCTCCTGTAAGTCACATAATATGAGGAAAGCACATCTGTCACAGTATCTTTTTCAGTTCAGCTAAGGAAGGTCGCAAGAGTGGGTTATGTGTAACAGAGTTTCCACTCTTCAAAGTCTCAAACATAGCCCTGAAAAGCAGAAATGGTGCTTTTCTGATATACACAGAGATCTCTGCTGGATCTCTCCTGTAATGTAGGACAGAGTTTAGGCTATATAAATACAATGTTATGGACCCTACTGGTCCCTATGTGCAATCATCTTTCCAATTGGTTTCTAGTTGAAGTTCTATCAGAGAAACTGGAAAAATCTCCCTCTCTGCTGGGATCTGAGATGGCTGATCCTTTTTCATCCTGTCCAAAAGCGTGAAGATTTACAATCTTTACTTGTCACAAAAACTCCAGATGACTGTCCAGACTCGGAAGAAGTTGAAGTGCAAGACAGAGGATGTTTATTACTTCCTGTCATCCTACATATCCACACTACACTGACAAAGTCCTCAGGTCTAGCTCAATAAGTGTCTGTACTGTTTTGTCTTAAGGTTATTATAAGAATTTCCTTTCTTTTTTTTTCCCTTCAAGTGGGTAAGATAGACAAGCCTACAGTTTTGTAGAAATGGACTCCTGCTAGGGTCTTTGGCTCTGATATGATTCATATGGCTTGGAATTGTACCTTGAACAGCAGGAGCAAGACATAGGAGCAGCTGCTTTTCCTTCTGCTTTCCAAATATTTTTACAGAGCTTGGGAAGTAGTTTGGGAGTGCAAGGGAAGAGTCGAATGTGCTAACAAAAGCATGAGAAACAGATAAACATTGACAGTGTGGCACATTAGACTCAATTCCTTATTAGTGACCATGGTCATCTGGCATGGAATGCACCTGCTTTCATGACTGAAACAGATGCAAACTGGTTCCAAAGCTCATGTCTTCCTTACCTTCTGTTACTAACATTATCTTCTTATCATCTGTGAGTGCAAATCTTTGTGCTGGAATTGTTTAGCATGGGGGAGAACTAAACAGGTCTCGAGTGCTAGGCCCTCCATTGTATGACTGTTACACTAGTCAGAAGTTCAAGATTAAATTGTGGACTGTATCTATAGCCATGCAGAACTGTTTAGTGTCTTTCTAACAGGGAATTCTTGTTCCATCTAGTTTCTGTTTTAGTCCAGAGATAAATGTTTCATTGTGAGGATCATGGTGATGCTCTTTCTATGACGTGAAAAGTTTGTTGTGGTTTGCTACAGACTGTATATTTCATTCCAACAGAGAATTGTGGCTGACAAAGACAACTCTTTCCCCCCCGCTCCATTTAGTTGTTCAGCAATTGGAAATTAGTTTTTTTCTGTGTGATACAGAGACGACCAGCTGTGATCAACAGTGGATAGGCATGAAAAAGTTATTGGCCCACAGTATGAATGAATCTGAGACATAGGGCACATTAATCAAATACACTGCCTTAAATGTGCTTGGAATAAAGACCTGGAAGAGGGTTTCTGAACTAGAATCATCATCAGAATATAGAGAATTTTTCTAAACACAGTTCTCTGGGCTCAATCAACATTTACTAAAGTAGGAATTCAGAGGCAGTTGAAAGGAAATATGTGCCAGGGGTGGGAAATGTCTGGTTCACAGGCTATATAAGGTCTATGAAGTCATTTGGTCTGGCACTGCCAAAGCAACTTAAGGCAGAACTCAAAATTCAATAAATTTATACCAGGCTAATTTTTAATTTAATAACTTTGCATGACCTGCAAGTGCTGTTATAAATATGCAAATAGATCTTGGCAAATTAAAGGTAAAGTCCCTGTTCCCTCTCAATTGTGTAATTTTGATGATGAGCTAGAATTGAGAAGACTTATGAAGAGTGAAGTTTGAAAGAAAAGAGGACTTAAATAAGAAAGAAGTAAGAACATATAGGAAAAGACAATTTATTGGGCTCACAACAAAAAGACCAATGGGAAGAGCACTATAAAATTGGCATTTTTCAAAGCCCTTCTTTCTTTACAACAATTCCAACAGCATGCTGGGTGATACTGCAGACTCTCCCAGTTTTGCCATGGCAACATGTATGGGGCATTCTTTTTTGGCCAGTACCCATTCTCTTGTTGTCTACAATAACACCTTTCTCATTGGTGTGCATGTATGGGCCAAAGGAACAATCTCTCATTTTCTAAAAGATGTGGATAACATGTATTAGGTGACTCTCCTCTTTACTTTTGTGTTTGTCATCTTGATAAATTACTGGAAGACGGCAGTTGTAGTCCAAAGCCTACATGCTATACCTTAAAACCAGCTTGTTGAACATGCAAAATTATTTTTATTGTTCATTACACACATGGATTTCTCAAGATGCCAGAATACATTAAAAGAAACTTTCAATATTCCATCTCCTATTTCTGTTTTTATTTAGTAAGTTATTTTGTTGTTTTGCCTGAATATTAAACAACAGATTTGATCAAACTAAAAATTCTATGAAGTGGCTTGAAAAGAAAATGATTAAAATAGAGCCAAGAATAGGAAAGTAAGTTGGTTAAGACACATAGATACTTCCCTTGAGAATATATTTTATATTATAGGGATTAAACAATAATTGCAAACTATGATGAGCCAAAAGTAAAAATTATTACAAGTTTTATTAAAGAAAAAAAATCACGTATCTGGGCCTGTGTTGTGGTACAGCATGTTAAGCTGTAGTCTGTGCTGGATCCTGTACTACAGTGCTGGTTCAAAACATGTCTACTCTGCTTCTGATCCAGCTCCCTGCTAAGGCACCTGGAAAAGCAACAGATGATGGCCCAAGTGCTTGGGCCCTTGCAGCCCTCATGTGAGACCCAAAGGGAGTTTTGAGCTCCTGGCTTGGGCCTGGTCCAGGCCCAGTTGTTGTGGCCATTTGGGGAATGAACCAGCAGTTGGAGCACTTCTCTCCCACCACCCCCTTTCTCTCATTTTCTCTGACATTCAGCCTTTCAAATAAATAAATCTTGGAAATTTTCATGAACTGTTATGAAAATATATATGGACAATAAAGTTAAAAGAAAAAAATTAATCCAAAAATTCATTCAAAAATGTTAATTTACCAATCCATACTACATACTGCATTTTGCAAATAATTAGTTTTAAGCTCTAATATTACATGTTTTTCATTCACATATTAATTCTCTTTTGTTGTTCAATTATAGAGGTACAAGCTCAATCACAAAATTATAAGAAATTTAAAGACAAGAAACTCATAAATGGATATATTCACATATTTTATAAATACTGGAATACTCTTCTAAAGCATATATAATTTGTTGAGATTAGATAATATATAAATATTAGATATTAAAATATACTGCATGAGTCATAAATATGTATATGTTTAAACATATATATTTATAACTACATACATGTTTGTGTGTATTTGTGTGTCCCTAATATGCCCTACTTGGGCATATATTCAGGTAAAAAATTAAATACTATTTTATAAACAGTTCAGATATGTCAATGCAAGTGCCCAAGGAAACACTATTTATTGAATGTAAATTATATTTAAAGATAATGAAGGGATTATTTATAAAATAAACAAATTTGTGATTCATGGTAATTAACATGAGACTGAAACCTATTTGCCATGTACCTTTTTTATCAAGGTTACATACACTCCTCTGTTATGTATCTATAAAATAGAGGGCAATTAAGCTCAAAACAAGAAGATGCAGGTTACAGTATAACTAAAACAATAATCAGAATAACTCCCCAAATTGATGGTTGGAACAAAAAATGATTTATTACATATTGAAAGAAGTTAAAGCAAATAGGGAAGAAACAAAATTATTTTCTAATTTAAAAAGAAAATAGCACAGACTTTCATGTCAATTTTTTTATATAAAAGAGGGAAGGACTATTGGGTTTATTACCTTTGTGTAAATATTACACAAGTGAATTTCTTTCCCTCAAAACTGTAATCACTCTTGCCCCATTATTCAATTAAAATTATTATGAGAGCAAGTTGCACAGTCCACTACTCAGCTCAAAAATGAAGTCACCTTGAACACAGATGTTTGGCATAGCACTCTGCTTGCAGTGCAATTTTTACATAAATTGAATAGTTTTATCACAGAGTGTTCAATCTAGGGAAGTCAAGATTCCAGATATCTAATATCTTTTCTCCACTGCAGAGAAATAAAGCATCAAATTCAAAACATGAAAAATATAATCCTAGGAGATATATGCATTATTAGCATACAAAGAATAAGGTAAAATTGTACCTTTTCAAAATATCAATGCATTTATCATTGGTTAGTCATCCCAGTAACATTTTTTAGCAATTGCATTCTACATAACTGAGTTTAAGTTCTTAATTCCTGAATATTTTCAAATGTAATTTAGATGTAAAAATTACCAAATACATAAAATGGCACCTGGACCTGGCTTCATGGGCATGCAACCTGTGCAAACGGTGACCCATGTTTAAGAGAACCTATATTTGGTTTACCTCTCTGATGATGTTGTCTCTTAATTCTTAATCTTTGTGGGAATCTAGCATTTGATTTTTGTACTGGGCTCTGAAAATTATGTAATGAGCTTAATTACACTAATTCAGGGAAAATGATCAATAGAAAAAAGCTGAAATAAGTATCGAAATTAAACTGGGTAAATCAGAGAAAGAAAAGAAATACATGAAAATCACATTAGAGGTATGAGGGCACAGTGACTTATTGGTGGAGTAAAAAAGAATAATTAAATGAGTGACTTCCAAGTATGCATACAATTGGAAGGAAGCCTCTGCATTCCGGAGATAGCAATCAAAGAAAGTATGAGTAAAATCTCCTTTCTCTGATCATGTATGTGTTGGTATATATGTGGTTCTGAAGAAATTAGTATTTTCAGGAAACTATGAGCGAAAGTCAGATAATTGTTCCCACTGAAAATCCCTTTGTTGTCTTCTTTAAAAGTCCAAAATACTGTTTGCTAACACCTCTGCCTATTGTAGACAGATCTTTACAACAGAAGAACTCTTATTTCAAATACCTTAGGGTCTCACTTCCTCAGTAGCACCAGTTCTGTATTCCTCTAATCCTTCCTCATGCCAGCAATCCCGTACAACCTAAGTGAAGATCTAGCTCCCTTCCAGGGATGGAATCCTTCAGGGGGAATTTCCTCATCCTCAGTATTTTGTACCTCCTAATATGTCCATATTATCTCAACTTTCTCTTTCCCACTAACAAAGTAAGTCACTCCATTTTAGCTATTCTGCAATACCATATTCTTACATATTCCTACTTTGTCTATTTTATCTTCCCTTAGACTGCAAATACACTTACATTTTTACTAGTCTGAAAATCAGCAACACATCCGCCTTATTGCTCAACTCAAATTATTGAAACTTGTCTCTCATTTTTTTCATCAATGAACATTTACCACTGCCCTTTTCTTTTTCTGTACCTCACTTTAATCTCACAGTTCTCTCCCCACTCACCCTCTTCCCTGTACAGCATTTTTAAACAAGGCAAATATAATTAAGTAGGAGAAGAGGGAGTAGAAGTTGAGAAAAGAAATCAAGCTAGCAACAACTCCTGTTTGAAGTGGATATTTTATGTATGGAAAACTTAGGTAGAAAAGAGGTTAAAAGCATTATAATTTTTTCTGATAACCCAAGAGAGGAGTTATGTATTAGAACTTGGCTCATTCCTAGCTAGCTAACCCTAGCATTTTAGAGAAAATCCAGGAGTTCATGACATTTTATTAGCTAAATACATTTCACCTTGCTATTGTATCTCCCATTAAAATGGAATACATCCAAAACATAGTCAATAAGAAGAAAGTGGTCAACAATATAATATCTACATCTATTCTTATTGTCCTGTTTTTTCCCTAAAAATCATACCTATAGCTGAGTAGCAAAACAGAGGAATAGTCATCATTTTTAAAGATATATGGCTTATTCAATCATTTGGAACATAGGTCTAATATCACTTCCTTATGTTGACAGCATATATATATATATATATATATATTCAGAGGCCAATATTTTTAATGTTTTTCTTAAGGACACAACAATACAGATAGATCGAAAAGTGGGCATGTGATTAAATTAAAATAACTTTATTGGTACAGTGAATTGCAGGTGGCTTATATACCTCTCATTACCTGCCAGATGAAGTGTGTATATGCAGAAACCACCTTTCAGATCTTCTAAGAGAGAGGTTGGGGAATACAGAAAGAGGGCAATGTTTGCTTTCATGTTTTGGCCTGAGAAATATAAACAGTTGGCATTAACAAGGAGGGAGAAAATTGCTTTAACTTCAATGGAAGCTCAAAATTAAGTACAATGAGTTTGAACAGCCTACTAAATATCAAAGTAGAAATATCTAATAAGAGGGCATATTTAAGTTCTAAAGCTTAGGGTAGAAGTAAATGCCAGAGGCAATATTTCAGAACTATTAGGGTATAACTGATGTTTAAATCTATGACACTGTTTAAAATATGAAAAAGATGTATATGTGAAGAGATCATGAGGCTTAAAATTTGTTTTATATACGACCAGATCCAGTTTGCAAATATTTTTAGAACATTTCTTCATCTATTTATGAGTATGACTGGCTTGAAATTTTTCTTCTTTTAACATTTGAGTTATATTTTGGTAAAAAATATTTTCTAATCTTATATTTTCCAGCATTATATATATATATATGTATGTATATATATCACTTACACATTTTATTCCTTAGAATAGGTTGTTAAAGACTAGAATTATCTATTCATACAAAATGTATTCAAATTTGAAGATGAAACAATATTAGTTTGATGTATTCTTTGTGGGAAAGAAACAGAGTGAATATACACTATTGATCAAATTGACCTAATTGATACCTATTGAACACTTCATTTCCACAGCTGCAGAATACACATTTTTTACATCAATGTATGGAAATTTCTCTAGGATAGATCATATGTTACGCAATGAAACCAGTCTCAACAAATTCGCAATCATTGAAATCGTACCATGTATCTTTTCTGACCACAATGGAATGAAGTTGGAAATTAACAACTTATGAAAATATGTGAACACATGGGGACAGATCAACATGCTCCAGAATGATCAGTGGGTCACAGAAGAAATCAGAAGGGAAATAAAAAGTCCTGACATGATCAAACAAGACAGTACAAAAATACCAAACTTATAGGATAAAGAAAAGAGTGGTGTTAAGAGCAAATTTTATAACAATCAGTGTCTACATCAAGAAATTGGAAAGTCACCAAATAAATTATCTAATAATGAATCTCAATGGCCTAGAAAAACAAAAACTAAACTCAAAATTAGGAGGAAATGGATAATAAAACTTAGAAAATAAGCAAAATTAAACCAAAAAGATATTAAATCAGTGAAATGAAAAGATACTTTTTGAAAAAAATTAAAAAAATTGATATACCATTGACCCAACTAGCCTCAAAGGGGGAGAAAACCAAAATTAATAAAATCAGAGATGAAAAATAAAATGTAACAATGGATCCCAGAAAATAAGAAAATAATCATCAAGAATTATTAATAACAGCTATATGCTAACAAATTGGAAAATCTATAGGAAAAATACAGATACATGGATGCATACAATTTATGAAAATTGAGTCATGATGACATGGAAAACCGCAACAGACTAATAACTAAGATGCACATTGAATTAGTAAGAAAGATTCTCTCACCAAAGAACAGCTAAGGACTGGATGGCTTCATTGCTGAATTCTGCCAAACTTTTAAAGAACTAATTCCAATTCTTAAACAATTAAAAAAATAGGAAGAAAAGGAATCATCCCAAACTCCTTTTATGAGGCCAGCATTATTTTAATCGCAAAATCAGAAAAAGGTACAACAAAGAGAAATACAGACCAATATCCCTGATGAACACAGATGCAAAATAAACCTCAAGACAATACTAACTAATTGAATCCAACAATACATCAAAAAGCTCATTTACCCAGACTTAGTGTGATTTATTTTTGGTATGCAGGGATGGTTCAACATTCACAAATCAACAAATCTGATCATTATATTAACAAACTGTAGAACAAAAACCATATGATTATCTCAATAGATGGAGAGAAAGCATTTGGTAAAATACAACATCCTTTCATGATAAAAACATTAGGCGAATTGTATATAGAAGGAACATTCCTCAATACAATCAAGGCAATAACATGACAAACCCACAGCCAGCATCATACTGAATGGGGAAAAGCTGGAAGCATTTCCAGTAACACTTGGGACCAGAAAAGGATGCCCATTCTCACAACTGATATTCAATATAGTTTTGTAAGTGCCAGAGGCATTATGAAAGAAAAAGAAATCAAAGTGATACAAATGAGAATGTAGGAAGTAAAATCATTCCTGTTTGCAGATGAGATGATCTTATACACTGGAGAACCAAATGACTCAACTACAAGCTTATTAGAATTCACAGAGTTTTGCAAAGTTGCAGGATATAAAATCAATGTACAAAATAAATATACACAAACAATGCGTGGCTGAGAAAGAACTTGTAAGATCAGTTCCATTTACAATAGCTATAAAAATTTTAAACACCTTGGATAAATTTGACTAAGAATGTGAATGATCTCTACAGTGTAAATTACAGAACATTAAGGAGAGAAACCGAAGACACAAAAATGGAAAAAAAACTTCCATTTTCATGGATTGGAAGAATAAATATCAAAACATGCATACTATGCAAAACAATTTACAGATTCATTGTGATCCCAGTCAAAAATACCAAAGACATCCTTCTAAGATTTGGAAAAAAAAAAAAAAAAAAAAAAAAACCTAAAATTCATATGGAATCACAAGAGACTCCAAATATCTAAAGCACTCTTAAACAGTAAAAATGACGCTAGAAACGTCACAATACCATGTTTAAAGACATATTACAGGGAAATTATTACCAAAACAGCCTGGCACTGGCACAAGAATAAACAGGTTGACCAATCGAACAGATTACAGACCTCAGAAATAAATACACACATCTAAAAGCAAAATTGGATCTATAGATGAGGAAATAGCAAACAAGACTCCTCCCTTACCTCGATTACAAAAATCAACTCATAATGGATCAAGGACCTAAATCTATGACATGAGACCATCAATACCAGAAGAAAATCTCAGGGAAACTCTGCAAGACAATGGCATAGGCAAAGAATTTCGGAAAAGAAAGCAGAAGCACAGGCATAAAAGCAGACAAATGGGATCACATCAAGTAATCTGACAGAAAGGGATAAAATATTTTTGAACTATACATCTGATAAAGAGTTAATATCCAGGATTTATAAGGAGCTCAAGAAACTCGACTACAACAAAGCAAACAATCCAGTTAAGAAGTAGGCATTTTTCAAAGGATGGAAAACAAATGGCCAATGGACACATGAAAAAATTGCTCAGGATCACTAACCATCAGGGAAATTGAAATGAAAATCATGAGGTTTCACTCCACCCAAGTTAGAATAGCTATGATCTAGAAATCAAAAAATAATAAATACTGTTAAGGATGTGGGGTAAAAGATACCCTAATACATTGTTGGTGGTGATGTAAACTAGTACAACCACTATGGAAGAAAGTATTGATATTCCTTAAAAATCTAAAAATAGATTTACCATATGACCCAGCCATTACACTCCTGGGAATTTACCTAAGGGAAATGAAATCTGCATATTAGAGTTACCTGTACTCTCTCATGTTTATAGCAGCTCACATCATGATAGCTAAGATGGGGAATTGGGGCTGGCGCCGTGGTGCAGTAGGTTAATCTTATGACTGCAGCAGTGCCGACATCCCATATAGGTGCCGGTTCTAGTTCTAGTCCCGGCTGCTCCACTTCTGATCCAGCTCTCTGCTATGGCCTGGGAAAGCAGTAGAGGATGGCCCAAAAGAATATTTTTTCTAAGAAAATCAAATACACGAATGCACTGATGCTTATATATAGGAGATATGTTATACCTTGACTTCGGGGTTCTCTATTTGCTCTTTATATCTACTTTGTTAATTGTTAAAAATCATTGTCTCTCATAAAATTTATCTGGTGTGTTGAAAGGAAGAGGTATTGAAATTTCCCACAATCCTCATGTAGTTTTATTTTTCTTCTTGTTATTTTGTTAATTTTTTCCTTTATGCATTTTGAAGCTATTTTACTGGTTCAAAATTTAGAATTACTGTATTTTGTTCCTCTTTATCCCTAATAATTATATCTACCTTGCTGTTCATTTTGTAAGATATAAGATAGTTTGCCAAGCTTTGTGCTGATTAACATGTACTGAAAAATCTTTTTCCATTCCTTGTGTTTTATGCATTCTTAAAAAGAATATTTTAAAATTCAATGCTTTAATCTAGTTTCAACATTTCTGCCTTTATATGAGTTTGCTGAGTAAACAGTACTGATGATACAACCTTACAGCCGTATGTTGATCTCTGTTTAATGCTCCTCTTGCTTGAGACTAAGACTCAGATTTCTTTTCTACCAAATGGCATTTTTCACTCAAAATCTAACTTCCTGATATTCGCTTTCAACTCCAGGGCAATACTCATACAAAGATCAATGCTGATAGCGGCATTACCTGTATGGCTTACTTTTCATCCAATTCTTTTCATCCTAGCCATAAATGTTTACTTATACTTCCCTGCAAATTAAAATACACTTAAAATTGTATCTGTTGGAAATTTTCAATTATCTTGGTATTTTGCAGAGGGCATTTTAGGAGAGTTACTTAGTTCTATTCTTGAGAATAAGTCAGTCTTATCTCAACATCTGAGAAGTGAATCAAATCTAATTATAACAATAGTTTATTAGACAAATGACTTTCTCATATAATTAAATCTCATAACTGATACAATTTCACTTATTTTTTTGGGATTACTTTACAGTATTTCTTCAGTAAATAGTTGTTCATTCTGGTCTATGTATATTTAGACACATATGTTGCCAAGTGAACAACTCAAAGAAATAATTACCAGGTTCAATTCATAGGTCTCTTTTTCTGCCTACTATGAATTTTATTATTCCAGCAGATTTAATCAATTCAGATTTTGTCTCTTCTCTTTTTACTCTACCTGCTATTTAATGTCAGTTTTGAAAGCAACAAAAATCAGCAAGATGAAATAATCAGCAATCAAGAGAGCTTGTGACTGCTTTGTATTTCTAAATATATATTAATATTTAAGATTATTAAATGATTTTAATTATTCTGCCTGTTACGAGCTTTCTTTAACAATTAGAAAACTAAATACTTATGATATAATCTTCCCTCCATATCAATGAGGGATTAATTCCAAGACATTTTATGGATATCAAAACTGAGAAGCCTTAGCACCTCATCTAAAATGGCACGGTATTTGCATATATCCTATGAATACCCGCCCATATACTTTAATCATCTTTAGATTACTTGCAATACTTCATAAAATGTAAATGCTGTGGAAACAGTTGTTAGATTATATTGTTTAGAAAATAATGACAAGAAAAAAGTCTGTACATATTCAGAACAAAAGTATATTTTTCAAATATTTGCTGTTCACAGCTGGTTGAATCTCCGTATTTTGAAACTACGGATACAGAGGAATAACTATACAAGCTCGAGATCACAGACTAAAGGCAGTATACGCTCAAATGATCATGTGTCCAAATTCCAACAAGAGATTCTTGGGTCTAAATTCTCACTAGCCTCTTTACTCAGCAGCTTTTGGCTGCTTTCCTATTTCTATTTCTATTTTTATTTATTTATTTGACAGATAGAGTTAGACAGTGAGGGAAAAAGACAGAGAGAAAGGTCTTCCTTCTGTTGGTTCACTCCCCAAATGGCCACCACAGCTGGAGCTATGCTGATCTGAAGCCAGGAGCCAGGTGCTTCTTCCTGGTCTCCCATGCGGGTGCAGGCGCCCAAGCACTCGGGCCATCCTTCACTGCCTTCCCAGGCCACAGCAGAGAGCTGGACTGGAAGAGGAGCAACCAGGACTAGAATCGGCTCCCATATGGGATGCCGGCGCCGCAGGCGGATGATTAGCCAAGTGAGCCAGGGCACTGGTCCTTCTATTTCTTTTTTAAAGATAAATTTATTTATTTATTTATTTGAAAGTTGAGTAACACAGAGAGAGGGAAGGATTGTGTGTGTGTGTGTGTGTAAGAGCGAACGGATGGGAAAGGGATGGAGATCTTCCATCAACTGGTTCATTGCCTAAATGGCCACAGAAGTCAGATCTGGGCCAGGCTGAACTCAGGAGCCCAGAACTCCCTCTGGGTTTCCCCAAAGGATGCTAGGGATCCAATCAATTGGGCCACCATTTATTGCCTTCCTAGGCACATTAGCAAGAAGCTGGATCAGAAGAAGAGCAGCTGGTAATTGAGCCAGTACTCTTATGTGGGATGACAGAATTGCTTAATCTGCTGCACCTTAAATGTGGACATAAGGACTGTACGTCCTAAGGCTTTTGTGAGAACTAAAGGAGAAAAGGCATATTTAACACTTATAGCAGTATCTGGGTTTTTGTAATCAGTTTATTATTATCATTATTATACATTTTATTGTATTAGTAAAACATCTTCTGCAGCTTTCTTACTCTAGTGTAAAATAAAGCTATTATAATAGTTGTCTTTATATGATTTTGTATGGCTTCTGGAGCTGTTTCCTGGTTTACTAAACCATCTTTCAAATCATTAATATGGGTAGAAAATGTAGTGTCATATGATTATGAAGAGTGAAAGATGCCTTTTAAAGTGATGGAAATAATTTATTACTTATCTGAATGCAAACTCACACTTTGAAATTAGGGATGGGATCTAGCATATCTCTTTTAAATATTCATAGGCAATAAAAACTCTAGCTGTTTGATTGATTTAACAGGCAATTGAATGTTACCTTTACTCTACATAATTGCAGCTTTAAGAAACATTAGGTAGTCAAAAAAAAAAAAAAAACCTCACCAACTTCTCACATTGGAATGCAATTGATAATAAAATGGTCTTAGGGCTTATCTGCAAATGAAAGGACTCTATTTATGTAAATACTATTTTTAAAGACTTATTTATTTGATAGAGTTATAGAGAGAGGGAGAGAGGGTGAGAGGGAGGGGGGAGAGAGGGAGGTAGGGAGAGGGGAACAGGGGGACATGGGGGAGGGGGAGAGAGAGAGGGAAGGGGAGAGGCAAAGGGGGAAGAGAGGTGGAGAGAAGGGGAGAAAGAGGGGGAAGAGAGAGGGGGAGAGGGAAGATAGAGGGGAGGGGGAGAGAAGGAAGGAGTGAGAGGGGAGAGAGAGGGGTAGAGAGGAGGGGAGAAAGGGGGGAGAAGGAAAGGGGGAGAGGGGGAGAGGGTGAGGGAAAGGGGGGGAGAGGAGGGGGGGGAGAGGGGGAGAAGGGGAGATATCTTCCATTGACTGGTTTATTCCCAAATGGCCACAACAGCCAGAGCTGGGCCAGGTACAATAAAGCATATTAGATATTCAGGGCTTTGATGAAAACTGTATTATTTTAGGGACAATATCCTTCTCAAACTCTGCTGATGATATGACTTTAAAGATATGATGATGCATTACCATGATGAGCAGTAACAGGGCTTCTTTTTAATGTTAGTATGTCACCTGGGCACTTTGATCAATTCCAAACTACTTAGGTAATAGAAAGACATGTAAAAATTTGTTAGACATATCAATACTCTGAATGTTCCTTTTGCCTACTTAGGTGAAAAGTCTGATGTTCTGATGCAGTGTAGCTGAGACCTTCAAAAAAATTACTAGAGGAGCTGGGAAAGCAAGATGATAATAACAGAGTTTTACATTTGTTTTTACCCCCAAAATTCAGCTTGAAATTTAATAGGTTATAGCCAGCATTTCTCAATTTGTTTTAAACCATAATATTCTTGACTTTGTTCACCAAAGAAATACTTTTTATTTTCATTGCTAAATAAACTTAAGGTTATTATTTGCTAAATATACAGTGTAAGTATAGCCAAGACTGATGACAGTTTCAGGTTTACTTATTTCAGGTTCATTTACTGTTATTACGGCATTTTTATTAACTGATTGTTGAAGTCAAGAATTCTTTTTAAGAGCTACAGAATGAGCAATTCCTTTTGCTTATCTTATTTTCTTTCATTAATGAAGGTATGTACAATTCATTATTCTTCATATTAGAAGATACATATTTGTTTGTTCCTGCCCTTAGTGGAACATATGCATATATGTGTACACAAAGAAACACATATTTCTTCAAGGGTAGCTATTCTAGCATACATTTAACAAAAATAAAAACGATGATCACTTATTAAACATGCAGTATATTCTTTGAACCTAGTGAAGACTGTCAATGCAGTATTTTATATGTTGTCATGGAACACGGTGAAACAGGACTTGTCAACACAGCTGACAAAATGGAAGCTTGAAAATATAAGCCAAAATTTCATAATCAATTTCATAAGGATTGTGGAGGTATGTGCCAGTTATTCATTTATTGCCATTCAGTATTGTCCTATTCTATTTTGTTTATTTTTGGCTAAATGTCATTTTTAATTTTGATTTTTAATTGATACATATATGGTGCCATATGATATTTATACACAGTGCATAACATTTAAATCAGTGTAAGAATATCTATTTCTCCCAATATTTGTCATGTCTGTGGTGAAAACATTCAAAGGCCTATTTGCTAGCTCTTTTTGAAAGATACAGAATGCTTCATTTAATAACTGGTTACTGAGTCACAGTCATGAGAAAATGTGTGCAGTCTGGTGATAATGATAATCTATTTCTCTGGTTCTTCATACTTTATTCTTATGCTATTTAAATTTTCCATTATTCTGTAATACCTGTAAATTTTATAGAGTACAGTAATAAACACACAACATAACAGAATGCTTCAGACAAAAATTGTCTTGGATTCTGGATTTTGTTTATTTTTATTTTAGAATATTTGCATATATATAATGCAATATTTTGAGGATAGGATCCAAGTCTAAAACATAAATTCATGGATGCTTCATATATACCTTATATACATAGCCTAAAGGTACTTGTATACAACTTTTTAATATGTCTGTGTTTTGTCTCAGGCCCAGTGTGAAATTTTGTACTTGAGGCATTATGTCAATAATCAAAAAGTTTCAGGCTTTTGAGCAATTTCGACTTCTGATATTCAGATTAACTATGTTAATCCTGCATTATCTTGGGGGAAATATCAGTTTCATACCAAACAGGTTTAAATATATTTCTGAATTAAGTAAAAAAATTACAAGATAATTAAAGAAATAGTGCTGAAACCACAGAGAATTGTATATTTCTAAGGACAGAAGTGATGGACACTGAATAAAGTTAAGGATTAAAATTTGGGTCTTTTCACAGTTTACCCAATGTTAGTTTTACAATGCTTTACAATGTTTTATGTGAACTGTAATCTTTTACCTGACACTAATATTCAAATATATTTAAAAAGAAATTGTAACTCTATGTGAAAATCAATATTTACCTGACTGCCAATGTAGCTGAAACTTAGGGAAATATTGTCTTTCGCTCACATACAATAACAGTATAACAGTGAGGGGACTAGAAACTGGAATCATCTTTTTATGATCCCCAATCCCTTATGTCAATATGGATAAAACATGGATAGAGTACTTCCCCAATGTAATGCCAGTATCAAAGACTGAAGAATTCCCCTGGAATATTCATATTGAACTGCATGCCATCAGAGGGATCAAAGGGAGTAGGGTTCTCCAACTCAAGGCTTTACACATGTAAAGTTTTTCCTCACTTGAATATCAATATTTTTCTAGCATATCCTCATAGATACCACCTCTCTTAGTCTTTTTTTTTCATTCACACCTTACACAGATATTATTGGTTTTTATATCCTGTACACACTAGGAAATCCATTCATCTATGCATAACTTATTAATGTCCGTAAGTCCTTAAGGATAGGGATATTTTTCTTACCAAACAGAACAGCATCTCACATGTAGTAGTTGCACTCAGTAAATGGATATGAATCTAAATGTCATTATGAAATGTTTTCTTTTGAAAAGTCATTCACTTTCAATTTATGATAGAGTAAGTAAAATTCTGACTAGGAGAAATAATATCATTTTGCAGTTGATTTGAAAAAACTCATGACATGTGAGTTTTGAAATATGATTTTTCTATTATGTGTAAATAATAAAAACTTTAAGTTATTGAGAAGAAAAAAAACAGTATCAGGCGTAATACTGCAATTATTTGTATTATGAACAGTCTATAGGTAACCATAATAAATATATGTGGTGTAGAAGAGAGGCAGGGAGGCTCGAGGGAGAGGGACAGAGGAGGAGGGAGGAGGAAAAGAAGGGACGAGAAAAGAGGTGAAGAATAATATCATAAATCCAAAATGTCTGTATAATAGCCAAAAGGAAAACAAAAATCCTTTCCTGAGTCTTACAGATTTTGCTGAGATGGGAAACTGCCTCACAGACATCATGTCAGGAGCTGAATCTATCAGAGAGAACATTTTTTGGAATCTAACAACAGCTTGCCCGGTTTGAGAAATGGCAGAGTGACTAGTGTGTCTCCTGACCTATACATTTCAATGGAATGACAAAACTTACAACCCCTCAGATTGATGTTGTATTTAACTGAATTATACTCATCAGCATCCAAAATGCTAAACTACACACGCTAACTTCCTGTTATAGAATCTAAGTTCAGGTTCTCTCAGTAGAATGCTGATTTAATCTCTAGCTTAACTTTATTTTCCTGCTTTAAAAGTATATTTTACAATCAAATACAACTATCTTTTCTTTTAATCTCATTTGTAATGTCTTGGTTTTCAAGAGTGAGGAAAAGAGAAAGAGGAAGAAAGGAAAATGGGAGAAGAAGGAGAAGGAGAGAGGTTAGAGGACTACACCCATACATATTGGCTAAACTTGCTTAGGGAAAACAACTGCAATCAGAACAGACCTGAGTTTGAATTACATGGTTATTAGTTCGTGGACCTTAGCACACTACTCCTCTAAGTGCATCTAAGTTTTTTGTGAAAGATCTTACTTGGTAAGGTTTTGGCAAGAATGAAATAATATAGAAGGAAAGAATTCAGTCAGTATCTGGTACTGGACCATCTAAAACTAGAAGCTGAGCTAATATTTAAAGTATTCCTCATTTTACCTGACAGGCCTATATCTACTATACTTGTATATTTATGTAAATTAGATTAAAGAGATTTTTCTCTTATTTTCATACCTCTTCATGTAGTTCTCTCCAGCGAGAATTAAATGTCTCAAGTTCCTCATTGATGAGTTCATCCATGACTCCACCATCTGTTAGGGTCTGTGCCAATATGCGAATTTGATTTGGGTTGTCCTCTGAATGTTGCATCAAATTTTCGAGTGACTGAAATACATTTGCAATAATTACTATTTCTCTTCTTTTTCTAAATACATTAAATTAATACAAAATGCTCAGAACCATCTGACTTCCATACAATTAAGTCATAAGTAATTTTAAGCAACATTTAGTTGGATGATAAAACATGACAGAGCACTGTTATTTAAAAAATATATGAGTTCAGTATGAATCTCTATGGGCATGTAGCAGCACTGTGAACTGAGCACTAAAAAGATGATTGTCAGCTATCTTCTTCAATGATATTCTCTAATCGCTGGAAAGGTAAAATACTCATATCTCTATCTATCTTACAGATAGTGGCATCTGGCTGACATTATTCTTAAGACATATTTATGTAGAAATTCATGAGCCAATTTTACTTTTCTGAGTTAAAAAGAAGGGACAAACTCTTAAGAAGAAATCCAGCTGCTCTTCACACTTTTTCACGCATATGCATCCTGGGGATAGGACAGGCAGAATTTGGAGTGGGAGGTCATAACAATGAGGATAAAATCTTTCCTACTCAGAGACAGCAGAGAGAGATCACCTGGGTGCCTCATCATATGGCTCAACCACTGTCATTCCTGGACAACCTCCTTTCAATCTTATCTTTGTGCTGAGAAAAGATAATTTTATGAGCTTAAAACATTGTCTGTATTTCTATTATTGTCAATGCAGCAGTCTACCTCAAAATACACACTGCTCAAAACTGACAAATTTGCCTGGCTACATTACACAAGAAAAAAGAATATCAGTGTCAAGTTTAGGCATGCTAGACAACTAGTGATTCAATATCATCCTACTGGATCTTAAACATTTCTGTAAGCAGTGAGTGTTATGTTCCAAACAACTTACTCAATGTATAGTTATTTTCTTCATTTTGAAAAAACGGAAATGTTTCAGTACGTTTTTTACATACCCAATATTTCTCAGATTTTGAGCAACAAAAATCATACTTTCCTGCTAAAGTTTGAAGAAATAAACAGACTTTCTAAATGGTTTTGCACAAAATTTTTGACTAGAAATGCCATACTTAAAAGTTTATCACATTTATATGAAACTGTTATGAATTTATCTTTATAAATGTATATTTTATTAATTGTAATAAAATTTTATTTTGCAAACTTTATTTTCACAGATGCATTCTTCTTTATAATTGCTAATTAAGCATATAGACTGGTAATTATAAAACAATTTCCAATATAAGCAACAAAGCAAAATTAAAGAATCAACCATGGAAGTCTTGAGTAGCAAGGAAATCTATAAATTAAATATTTCTTTATCCTTAACAAATGATATTCCAGCTCTGACTATGCAAAATGTGTCAATTTAGAAAAAATTACACTGCCAAAGACTATTTTATTTAAAATGGAAAAAAATTAGTAAATACTAACATTATGCCTTGTCCCTTTCCATTTTCTAAATACTCTCAATTATTGCTTCAAATTTTCTTTCCTCAATTATTATTTTTTGAACATCCATTAGTTTTTCAGATCATCACTTGAAGTATAGCATGAAGAATTTAGCTCAGTACTTCATGCACAGACTGATCATGTCATAGGATAAATATATCTTCTCAACTTTGGTTCTCACCAGTGTATTCTTATTTATGTGATTTAAATGTATTGCATACTTTTTGAAGACAAATCAAATGATTAAGGAGGGGTGATAGGTCAATAAACATTTCTGAAAACAACAGGTTCAGAATTGTAGGCCAATTGAGGCTTCCCCCACTGTTCACTGATATGTCTTCAGGTTTTACAATATTTTTTTGAAAATAAGGAATTTGTATAAAATGATCTGTAGTTTTCTGCTCTGATGTTCTGGGATTCTAATTCTATTCTGTTTAAAAAAACATTTGACACTTTCTTTATAGGTTACCTGCACATGTTCTATTTGCAATACTAGAAAGAACTCTGCATACATCACATATGCTAAAACTACATAAACATGCATATAAAGGATAAATCTAAAGTCCATAGGGCATTGATGATTAACTGTTATAAGTTAACATAAATCAGAACTTGTACATGCTAACTTTTAAAAAATTTAATAAATCTTCAAAACTTGAAAATACATAATTCTCTGAACTTGCTAAAGATATATTTCCATAATCAAACCATGCCCCTTAAATGCCTCAATATATTCTGTAAGATATAAATTTGTGATTTTAAATAATCTCAAAATGTTCCTATTCAACAAATTTAGCTTTTATTATGGAAATGTTTCATATTATCAACCTTTTCAGTTTTCTTCCAACAGAGGAAATTGTTTATTGGAACTGTCCTAGTACATCTCTAGTAGATTAACATATGTAAAATATCTACATATAATTTAGAAACATAACAAAAGACAATTGTTCTCTGTAAAAGATTATTTAAATTCTTATTAAAATCTTGAGATTGGATTAGGCATTGTGGTACAGAGAGCTAAAGGGCTGCTTGCTTCAGAGGAAGCATACAGTTTTGGTGTGCCTAGGATCAAGCCCCGCCTCTGCTTCCCATCCAGCTTCCTGTTAATGCACACCCTGAGAAACAGTGGATGAAGTAGTTGGATCACTATTATTCTTGTGAGCCTCTCCCTCTCCCTCTCTTTCTCCCTCTCCCTCTCCGTGTGTGTGTGTGTGTGTGTGTGTGTGAGAGAGAGAGAGAGAGAGAGAATGACTTTCTTTTTATTTTTTTTTTTTTTTTGACAGACAGTGAGAGAGAGAGACAGAGAGAAAGATCTTCTTTCAATTGGTTTGCACCCCAAATGGCCGCTATGGCCGGCGCGCTGTGCCCATCTGAGGCTAGGAGCCAGGTGCCTCCTCCTGGTCTCCCATGGGGTGCAGGGCCCAAGCACTTGGGCCATCCTCCACTGCCCTCCCTGGCCACAGCAGAGAGCTGGACTGGAAGAGGAGCAGCCAGGGCAGAATCTGGCGCCCATATGGGATGCAGGCGCTGCAGTCCAAGGATTAGCCTAGTAAGCTAGTAAGCGCAGGACCAGCCAGAGATTGTCTTTCAAATAATAAGTAAACCTTAAAAACTCTTGTGGCATGGAACACACGCATAACACAAAGTGCCCGCACAGTTGTTTCAACACCACATCTGAATTGTCATCATTTAGATTAAGTCATAACTCACATCTAGCACCTCAGAGATTTCCTCAGCTCCGCCAGGAAGAGTCTCGGTAGTTTTAAGTTTGACTTCTACTTCATTTAGCCACTTATTTGCCTTCTCCAAGTATGACAATAACTCATGCCAACATGCCCAGACTTCCTAAGAAAGAAAAATATATCACAGTTTCAATATTTTGATTAAGAGTGAATGTGGGACTTTGGCACTTCATTTTTAGAACTTCTTAAAATACAACATTTTATATCATTCATATTTGCCTTGCAGTAATTTAAAATGCAACTAATCTTTTTGATCATCTAATATCTCTATAATTACAAATCACTAAATATATATTTTATCACATGCATAAATTCAAGAGCCCACGATTTATATTTTTAAATTTAACAAATCACCATTATTGTCTGGAAAACACAAAATAAAAGAATATTAACTATTCCCAATCTTCTACCACTTCTAAACTTTAGCATATTTAAATAATTTGATATTTAAGGTATGAGTTTAACTATAGCTCTCTTTTTAATATCATGCATATGTTGCATGTTTTTAGGCAGCCATGTGCTTTATGAAAATGTAAAGCTTCGTTTAAGTGGCTATATTTTTGATTACTTAACAAAAGACATTTATTGGGCAGACAATTTTTAGTTTTGTTTGCATTCAAAATTTGTAATGCCAATCATGAATGTAGATTTTTGTCAATATTTCTTATTGCACTGATATATATAATACCTATTGATAATCTCGTGTATTTAGAACTTGCTCTTACATATTATAAAATTGATTCATATACATAATATTTAAAAAGCAGAAATAAAAAAGCAAAACTTTAAGATTGCTACAAAAAATATACAAGCAATCTTTGACTTGCAAATAGAAAAGGATATGTTAAATAAGACATCTTGTTTAAAAATGGAAAAAAAAATGACCTAAGCTAAAGAAATGGATGGATTTGTTTACATTTAAAACTCAAACCTTGGAATCACCAAAAGACATCATAAAAATTTGAAAAAAAAATAGCTTCAAGCTTGAATAAAATAGTTATATTTGTAATATAGGAATAAGAACATAAAAATTCATTAAGACATTAAAAAGATAAATAGTTCAATAGAAAATTAAAGGAATCTTAAAGTAATGTTTTAAAGAAAATGTAATGTAGATATGCAAGAAACATATAAAGATATTCAACCTCTTTATCAACCATGTTGACAGACACAAATCACAAATTTTAGAACTCCATATGCAAGGGAGGTATACAACAACAATTTCTCTTTATTACTTGTGAGAGTATATATGGGAATGCCCATTTTGGAAAACAATCCATTATTCTCAATAAGGTGAACATGCACAGTTCCAATGATTTCATTATTTGATATAGATCCTCAGAGAAACCATTTTATGAGGACAACAAAGACAGTTACAAGATCAGTCATTTGAGTATTGTTTATAGTAATTAAAATAACAGCATAATGCTCATTGGAAGGGGAATGGGTAAATAGGCTATGTTGCCTTTAAGCAGAGAATATAGAAATATGAATACACTCATCAGAAAGAACAATGAGGAAAAATCTTATACACTGAACTCTTTGATGTAAAGAAGCACTAGGAAACCATGTATTACAGGTTATTCTTTTTTATAATGATTTGTTTTTCATTCATATATGCGTGATAAAATATTTTTAAACAAAGAAATAAAGTAACTTTCTGGATGATGATTATGACTGTTGGGAAAAAGGTAGAAAGAAAACAAAGAATATAAAAATGGCCATTTTCTAACAGCATTGGAATTGTAAATATTGGAAAACCCCAGAAATATAGTAAATACAGTGCTGTAATCACCACAACCTGCAATCACTCCCCCACAGTACCCTCTGCAGTAAGGCTTATGGAGGAAATTTTAAAAGTATCTAAAAAATCTGTTATATTTCCATATTTCTTCTTTGTTCATTGCCCTAACAAATGATGGAGGATATTCTACTTCTATCTGATGGGAAGTATCAGTCCAATGCACAATGCAAGCCTATCTACCTTCTATACTTGCTTGGTATTTCACATACAGTTTATCACACAAAGTGAAATTAAGTATTTTGCTTTAAAAGGTGATAAAACATCTTAAATCTGGGTCAATTCCAGCTCCTGCTGGACTACAGGCTGTCTTCCTTCTGGGCAAAGATCCCATTGGGAAAATATAAATATCTCCTTAAATACCCGAGTGTACCTTAAAGGTTTGAAGATAAGGGGATGCAATTGGTAATGTGTCTTATTAACTTTGGTGCAGATTGAGATAATGAACTACCTTGCTGATTTAACCATCAGGATGTATGGCCTCTTCTGTGCTCGATACATTTGAAGGACATAGCTGGAGAGTCTGAATGCACTAGCTTTACAGGTCACCTTTTCAAAATAAAATACAGTCCTGAACTAGAGCTAAAAAGCACTTAGAATTACTATTGAGATTAACCATTTGGAACTTAAAATTACTTTGAAATCAGAGAATTCACAGTGGATTTGAAGGACAGCACAAATTAAGAAGTAAACATCTATTCAAAATGGTAGATGGAGCTAATGTGGTAAACTCTATCCCAAACCCTATTTCAGTAATGCTGAAATACTGCATATAAGAAAAATATTTTAAATTCATAGCTCATCTTTAAAAATGTATAAAAACCTCAAGTGTCAGAAAAAAAAAAAGTACAAGTTCAATGTGGGAAACCAAGCTCAACAAAATCCTGGCATATCAAAATGAGGTATATGATATAAAGCTAGAGTACCTAACTCTAATTTGGAGCTGGGAATAAGACATAGATTTCATGAATTGCAGGAAGATGGAAATTAATAATGTATTATATGACTCTTCCTGGAAACAAAACAAAAAAAATATATATCCCCAAATCTTGGAGTACATGGAATGAGCCAGGATGTCAAGAATCTTTTGGAATCATGGCTAGATAATAAGGTTCCACTTATAAGAAATTTCAATCTAAGCTTATATCACACTTGAGAGTAGGGCATAGTACCTTTAGAACTCTCGTAGAGACAAATATGAGGTGTCATAAGGACCCTGCAATAGTCCATAGCAGAAAGAATTTCTAGGAGAAACAATTCCTACTATAGGTGATTTCAGAAATAAAAAAGGATATAGGTCCCATTAGGAGAATCAGTGCTCTAGCATTAGTTCTAATAAGTGGTAAAATCTATACTTTATGACATAGAGATAATGGGAAAAAGATGATTTTATGATAAATATACTTATTCTAATGGAATGTATTTCCAGTAGAATTTATTTTCTTGAGATTGGCAACTAATGTTCATATTAAAGAAAAAAAGACCAAGTTGCCTACATGTTATATTGGGAGCACATTTATTCATCTTTTTCACAAGCCCTGGTGTAATTAGAGAGGGCTGAGGGGAGCTGAAGAGGAGATATTTAAAGGAAATGAAATAGGGCAACCCTTCTTGTTTAGATTTCTATGGGGAGAGGTAGAAAAAATACATCTGAATTCTTTTTATTATCAGACTTACAAGAGAACCACTCATGTACTTGCTGAGTTATTTATGGAGTCATTTATATGAAATGTCATGTTGAGCTCTTGGTATGGCCAAAGAGGAATCAAGAAAAAACTCTTTAAAAATTATCTCCCCTGAGCAGAATGAAATGCAGGTTCTTCCAGTATCCATAGGGTCTGAATTCAGATGTGGTAAGTAAATAAAAACCCAGGGAATCAAAGAAATATTGGTCAGAAAGAAGTAATCAGCAATGGAATGTGGTGTCCTGCTATTGGCAATAGTAAGCCTGAAACTTCTGTTAAACAATACAAGGTACCATGAATGTCTAGGAAAGCGTTGGTGGGTGGGGGGGTGGGGGTCCAAAATCCATATAGATCCCCAACAGACTGCATTAAGTTTTTGGAGAGCAAGCCAGGTCAGTGATGATAACATTCAGAAAAGGGACCATAGACTAATTTCAATGATGTATGTGGGTGTCAAAAGAAAGGAATGAAGAAAGAGAGGAGGAGAAGAGAGGAGAGGAGAGGAGAGGAGAGGAGAGGAGAGGAGAGGAGAGGAGAGGAGAGGAGAGGAGAGGAGAGGGGAAGGGAGGGGAAGGGAGGAGAGGGGAGGGAGGGGGAAGGGGAAAAGGAGGGGAAAGGGAAGGAGAGGGGAGGGGAAGGGGAAGGGGAAAAGGAGGGGGAAGGGGAAAAGGAGGGGGAAGGGAAGGGGAGGGGAAGGGGAAAGGAGGGGAGGGAGATGAGAAGAGAGAGGAGAAATGAAAATGAAACGAAACAAAACAAAACAAAACAAGAAATAGCAATTGTGGCCAGCAAGAAGAGAACATTCATATGGAGAATATTTCCTCTTCTTCATCTTTCTTTATGCCAATATGAAAAGATGAGCATCCAGAAATTGGGGAGAAGGGGAGATTGTAAGACCACTGTTTTTCTCAAACCTACCTCTATAAATTACCAAATTAATTTAAACTAATAGATTTAAATAAACTATGAGATTGAAATTTAAACTATATTAAATGTTAATAACTAAGAGTTAATATAAAGTTATGAGGTCAGACTCGAACATTGTTTAAGAAGCTAACTGCTGCTGGTGCCACGGCTCACTAGGCTAATCCTCCGCCTTGTGGCGCCAGCACACCGGGTTCTAGTCCAGGTCAGGGCGCCGGATTCTGTCCCAGTTGCCTCTCTTCCAGGCCAGCTCTCTGCTGTGGCCAGGGAGTGCAGTGGAGGATGGCCCAGGTGCTTGGGCCCTGCACCCCATGGGAGACCAGGATAAGTACCTGGCTCCTGCCATCGGATCAGCGAGGTGCGCCAGCCGCAGCACACCGGCCGCAGCGGCCATTGGAGGGTGAACCAATGGCAAAAGGAAGACCTTTCTCTCTGTCTCTCTCTCTTTCACTGTCCACTCTGCCTGTCAAAAAAAAAAAAAAAAAAAGGAAGCTAACTAAAAATGGAGTTTGTCATGTTTGGTTGTAATTATCAAAAATAACTGTTTCACGCTTATTACTGATTGAGACTTATTCAGACCTATTGTGTATGGAATACTTACATAGAAGTAGATCAATTGTCCAAAAAAAAAAAAAAACCAGATAGATTTCTAAAAGAACTAAAATATTGAGAAACAGAAAATATGGACTTTGTAAAAATATAAAAAGTCATGCATACATAGATGAATCAGTGTTTGTAGATAGATATGAGTAGATTTATCTATTTAAGATAAATCACCCAGAATCAAGCAGATTTAGAGAAGAATATCAAAGATATTAAAGATAAGGTGATAGGATGGTGAGATTCTTCATAGATCTCCTAAATTTATATTAAAAATAGGAATATATGGAAGAAAGGGTTAACCTATCCATTCTTATTAACATATCAGGTGGCAATATAAATGAAAGTAAACATTCAGACAAAACAGTGAAACTGCAAAGCACTTAAGACAAAAACATAGCATGCCAGAGAAAAGTAGAAAAGAACAATAATTTTATAGCAGACTTCTTAACAGCAAGAAACTTCAGGAAAAGGAGGGAATCATATTTTCAATACTGTAAAAAAAGTTATATTCTCGTGGTTCAATGTTCAAATATGCTATTATTTAATACTATGGTCAAACATATTTTCAACCATACAAAATCTGAGAGCATTTGTTACACTAAATGAAAGTTTAAGAAAGAAACTGACTACACAAACAAAGGGAAAGATAAGGAAACTGATCACATAACTGGTTAAATAACACTGGCTACAATAAATAAACATAATGCAAAATAATGATTACAACAATAGCAGCAATAGCAATGGTACTGAATAATTGGGGGGAGTAGGAAATAAGATACAAATGAAATGCCAGGCAACAAAAATGTAGAAGATGGGTTAACCACGTTGGTAATTACATAATGCTAAATTTTCTCCCATATTAAATTGTAATAGGCACATCAGTAAAATTTACCATTGCTAAATTTTGTTGATTAATATATGCAGGATAGTAATTAAGCGCATTGTTATATAAATCATATTTCAAACAAATAGAGAAGGAATAAAAAAGGGACTAAGTTACTTCATAGTTTCAATGCAAAGAGGCAAGGTTAGAAGCGTTATCACAGATGAATGGCAAACAGAAGAGTAACTCAACAAATGATCTTAAAAATTTTGAAAAAAAAAATCCCTAAAAATATTGAAAAAAATTTGAAAAAAATTCCCTAAATTAAATTTCTGATAAAAAGTATCATTTAAATGAACAACATTAATAATAGGAAGCAAAGAATAATTATGTAAGATACTAAGAAAATGAGAAAATAATACTCAACTGTTTTATTTAAATATTGTCATAAAGCAATTTTCTAGATGTAAAGATGCCCTTTCTCATGTATCATGATAGCAGATTTGTTATCACTTCCATGAAACTTTTATCATGCCATCCCTTCCATTCCTGCTCTATTTTCTATTCTATAACACTCACACAGCACTAATGTTAGAGATGTATCTTTACATTCTCAACAACTCTAATAGTCCTGGCACAAAGATGGCCTTTGTTAAGTGTCTGAGAGGTGAACTGGATTAAAAAAAGATTAAGTACTGGAAAGCAAGGAAGAGATTGGAACTGATAACATAGTAACTTAGAGACCACATCCTATAATTAGAAATGTGTAATTTGGAAATAACTAGTATATCTGGGGTAAAAAATGTATCTTGGAAACTACTGATTTAAACTGTATCTGCCTTTAAGTATCAAATGATCAGTATATAAATCACGTTTGTATTTGTGTGTAATTGAAATGAAATAGCTCATCTAGTTTTCTCAACAATTTTATGAAGCTGTATTCTAATGTCCATTTTACATACTGCAAACAGGTTTATACAGGTTGAACAAGCCTGAAGTTATACAACTTACAAGTGCACGAGTAAGAAATTTAAACCTCAGTAACTTTATGCCAGAAACATATTTTTTTAATCACTATGCTTCACATACAACCATATGTATACAAATAACTGACAAAATTCAGAAAAGCAACTGACCTCCAATGTCTTGCATTTTCCATTCAGCCTTGTGCACAGCCATTGATAGTTGGTGGTTAGAGTGTCAAGTTCCTTTTTTAAGGCCTCTTGTGCTGCAGGTGGAGCTTGAGCTATGACACTATTTACCGACTCAGTTAGGAGTTTCACTTTTGATTCTTTTTGTTGCGCTTCTTCTTTAGCTCTCTGAAAAACAATGAATATTGTTTTAATGTCAAGGCAATGGCTTTACTTGCAAAATGAATTCCTACGTATCATGTCATTTTGTCCTCATAATATTGTTGTTAGGATAAGATTAATGAAAACATATCTTTTTAAAAAAGATTTATTTGAAAGGCAGAGTTAGAAAGGCAGAGGCAGAGAAAGAGAGAAAGAGAGAAATAGAGAATTAGCCTTCCATCTGATGGTTTACTCCCCAAATGGCTGCAATGGCTGGAGCTGCACTAGTCTGAAGCCAGGAGCTTCCTCTGGTTCTCCCATTTGTGTGCAGGGGCCCAAGGACTTGGGCCATCTTCCACTGCTTTTCCAGGCTACAGCAGAGAGCTGGATCGAAGTGGAGCAGCCAGGATTTGAACCGACACCCATATAGGATGCCAGTACTGCAGGTGGTGGCTTTACCCACTACACCACAGCGCTGTCCCTGAAAATATATCTAATACTTACTCCAATCCTTTTTGTAAATTCAGAGTTGGTTGTAATTAGAAACTTTATAGAAAATTTGTGATCAGAATATAATACTTAATATGAAGACTTTGAAAACAGTCAGTGCTTGGATATGTATTTGTGGCTGTGTGTGTGTATGTGTGTGTGTGTTTGTATAAAGTTGTTTTAAACAAGTCAGAAACAAATATTTGAATACTATCTTAGGTTCAAAAATTTATAGCCGTCTAGAATAGAAATAACGTGTAAATCACTCAGATGGATGAATAACAGTGAAATTTGTACAAACATCATTATTTAAAGTAAAAGACAACTAACACAGAAAGGTCCCTTTATTTTTATATTTGGAACCATATTTTGATTAAAAAATGTTCCATTCAGTAATCGAAAAATATATGTGAGAAAAAAAAAAAAAAGGAGAGAGAAACACAGTCCCTAAAATCTGGCCTGGCCTTTACAGCTATGCTCTGGTTCCGTCTCAGGGAAGATAATTTGTTTCACAGAATTTCAACATAGGACAAGGCCCCTTCGTTAACATGATGGATTGGGAACACAAAAGGACCACTCCTACATTATGCCTGAATACAGGCACAGATGTCAACATTGACCAAGACACAAAATATCAAATGCTCTCCTATCCAGGTTAATGTGAGTGGCTGCTGCTTCTTTATCAACTACTATTTTACCTCACTCTAGTCTTCCCTCCTACTGCACAAGATACCCAGAGAGTTACCCCTACTCACTGATAGCAAGCAATTCAAAGTAAACCCCTTAAACTCCCCTCAAACCACCAAATACAGGACAGGCTCTATAGTGGCTCTTCATTCAATCACACACTCCACCGTACACCATGGAATATACTTCCTCTCACTACAAAAGTTAACATATCCAAGTTTTTCAACTATGGGAAACTTGCTGGTGGTTTTTGGCAATAAGACATTGATTCTCCTTAATTTCCAATATGTACATTCATTTCAAAAACACCCCCCGACACATATGCATATATGGTGGGCTTTCAAGCATTTAGTTTATGTGTGTGAGGGATATGAAGGGGCAGAAAGCGGAATGGAAACAAGACATGGAAAAATACTATACATGTATAAATATTGGGGGCCAGCATTGTCGCACAGTGGGTTAAAGCCCCAGCTGCAACACTGGCATCCAATATGGGTGCCGGTTCAAGTCCCAGTTGCTCTACTTCCAAACCAGCTCCCTGTCGATGTCCCTGGGAAAGCAGCAGATAATGGCCCGTGCCCGTGTCCTTGGGACCCTGCACTCATGTGGGAGACCTGGAAGAAGCTCCTGGCTTTTAGCTTCGGATCAGCTCTGTTCTGGTCATTACAGCCATTTGAGGAGTGAATCAGAGATGAAAGAGCTCTCTGTCTCTACCTCTCTCTTTAACTCTGTCTTTCAAATAAATAAAATCTTTAAAAATGTATAGTTCTTAATTCCAGTAACCACTGTTGCTGACAGGAGTTTAATTCTTTTGGTAAGTTCTGGGTAATATCTGCCTCCAGATTATTCCATGTTGGGTGAGAGAACTGAGATATAACTTATATATCATTCTCCATAATTAGTTGAAAGTTGGTGGGGAAAATGTTAATTTCCTAGCACTTGCAGTCTACTAAACAGGGGAGAAAGTGAGATTCAGTGGCCAGGGACAGCCCTCAGGTAAAGAAATGCAAGTTCTGGCAGGAGAAAGAGGGGCCTTCGTACCGTGATGTGGTGATAGTAAAGAATTATGGGAAGAACACAGAGTCAGCTAAAAAGACCTTTATATTAATCAAAATAATCACCCTATTCCTTTAGACTTAGTCCCACAATTCCTTAAAAGTATGCAGTCGGTGGCGAATGCATCATTGAGCATGAGATTTGTTTCTCCACATATCATATTTGATTGCAGTAATTATAGAATTATCAACTATTTGACAACTATGAATCACTTAGTATGTGTTGCTGTGTGCTGTGTTCACCATGTCTTTCAGGATACTTCATTGGATCTTTAACAAAATCTACTGAAATGCATTTTCTCTACATTAGACAATGGAAAACTGCAGCTCAGAGAGTTTTAAGTAAATGGTCCTGGGAGTTACATCTTTTATTTCTTAGTTTCTGTTAAGCCTGTCTCAAATCTCCTGTGAGATGAGAAGGAGCATGTTGCTGTGGATTCAATGAATGAAATAATTCATTTAGGCAATAAACAACCCATAAAACTGTCTAAAAATGTAGAAAAAGAAACACTTCTTCCATTGAATTTTAGGCTTTCATATATTCTTTTTGAATAGCAGGCTTAGATTTGGGGAAAGGTTTATAGAAGAAAAAGAGCAAAATTTATTAATGTAGTAGATATGAGAAAAGGAGATTATGATGAATTTCTCTTCTGTGGGAAATGATAGAAAGTTAAATGAGTTGTATAGCTTAGATATAATCCTTAAAATAAAAAGCAAAATGGATGATGTAGTCCAGACATAACCCTCACAAAAAAGGCTCTTAATCACTTTATGTCCATAAATCTAATCATGGTATGTTCAGACATCTTTCACTGCCAGTATTTCAAATGAGTGGTTCTCAAAATATGGATCCTCGCAATCACACTCTGGAACTTGTCCCTTGACACCACATGGGAATCTGTTAGAGAGAAAAAGCTCATGTCCCACCCAAGAGCCACTGAATCAGAAATTCAGTTAGTGAGACTAGGCAGACTGTGTTTTAAACAAGTAATTCAGGCAATTCCTGTTCTCCAAATGTATGTGTTTTTCATGATACAAAAGACATTTCAGTGGGCCAGCATTGTGGTATAGCAGGTGAAGCTGCTAGTGACAATGGCATCCCATATGGGTGTCTGTTCATGCCTTGCAGTTCCACTTCCAATCCAGCTCTGTGCTAATGACCTTGGAAAGCAGCAGAAGATGGCCCACTTATTTGGGCCTCTGCCACCCACATGGAGATCTGGATCAAGTTCCTGAATCTTGGCTTCGACCTGCCTCAGCCCTGGCCATTGTGGCCACTTTGGGAGTGAACCAAAGAATGTAAGCTCTCTTTCTTTCTCCTTCTCTGTCTGACTTTCAAATAAACAAACAAAATCTTTCAAAAATCATTTCCAACCAAAGTTTAAGCATATGGTCATTTCCAATTTCCAAAAGAATTCTGAGGTCAGATGTTGCATATCAAATACTTCCCTCTGCTTGTACACATCAACAGAAAAAAAATTCTTAACAAGGAAAAAATAAGTTATCAAAACAGAATGGTCATTTTTAGGGAAAACACAGGAAATAAAACAAACAGAAGGAGGTCTTTGCTTTTTTGTTGAGTAAATCAAGGAGAGATGTCAAAGTAGTTCTGTTAATATTTTCTGACAATATAGAAAAATTTGCTCTTAAAATGAGCACAGGTTCAAGTTCTGGACAAGGTACTACCCTCTAGGTAACGAAATTGATCTAAACAGATTGCCTTGATGGGAAGGAAAAATTCTCAAGGAATAGGAATCTTCCTGCCAATTCCTTGGGTTGTTGTTGCTAGAAGCTACTGAGTTTCCTTTTTTTAATAAGGATGCCATGGTGCAGTAATTTTATAGCAAAATTATTTAAATATGCCAATCCATGTGAACAAATTGGTTGGACCATTCATTTCAGTAATTGTTTTTAAAATTTAAAAATGTGTGACACTGTGTTCTCCAACACTGGAAATTAAAGGGATGTGATGAAGTGGTTGCCCACACAGGTAGACTTTTCAAGGAGGGAGGGAAGATAGGAAGAGGGTCTAAATCAAACCAAAAAACCTGGAGACAATCAGCAGCTGAAGACAAGCTGTTATCTGAAATAGCCTTTATAGGGATTTGAAGTAGTGGTTAGATGACATTAGAAGACATAGTGAGAAAAGATGAGAAACTGAAATTAAAGGAGAAAAGCCACATGGATGGCATGCAAATTGTAAGTAAGGCAAAAGGGAATACATTGGGAAGGGACTGGATGAGATGGGCTGAAATACCTTCAACTCTCTGGGTTCTGTCTCAGATAAAGCTTATATGACTATGCCTAAATTATTTGACCTTTCTGGAGATTTTAGTTTTTTGACCAGCCAAGAGAGAAATGGCATTCTACATTCAAAGAACCTCCTAGCTCTTCAATTTTGACATAGTTTCCCTCATGGTGATCCCCCTACCACAGCCAAATTTAAAATAATTATAGTTCACTATTTGGAACACTCTAATAGCTTTCCCTTTTCGCTTCAAATTGAAATTCCTATGGCATCTTATAAAACCCCTGCGTTAGTGGATATATGCCAATACCCTCAAACTCATCTCAGGTCATTTATCCCATTTCACTCCTGGCAGGCAGGCAGGCAGGCAGGCAGGCCTCCTTTTCTTCCTAATGAGCTTTAAAAACTATTTGTAAAAGCTTTTCTCTCTGATGGCTTTTCTCTATAATTCAGATTTCTTAGATTAAATACAATTCCTCACAAAAGTTCTAAAAGTCAAACCTTTCTAAATAGCATCCCACCACTCCCAACCCTTACCCACACACTCCTCATATTTATTTCACAAACCTGGTTTAATTTTTAGGCAAATTACCATTATCTCAAATGATTTTATTTATTTCTCCATTCATCGCCTACTCCACCTCTCTAATACAATGTAAAAAGGGCAGGCAGTAGTCTTGATTACCATTATCTTTGTTCTAGAAGTGCATTCACCTCACTGTAAATACTCAATATTTATTGATCATGAGTGAATGATACACAACACTATTGAACTAGAATGCTCTAGAAATGAAAATTATTTACCAAATTCAATCTTCCTTTTAAGTTTTAATTTTAGCTTCTATAATTGATTAAAACCATGCAACAGATATTGTATTTAAGCATATGAGTTTTCACACAAATATTCTCTGAAACTAAGTATTTATGAATGATTATAAAAATAATATAATAAAGTATGTTGAATTAGTTTCTGAACATGCAGTACCAGTGATAATAGTTATAAAATAACTATTGGGTTTGTAAGTACTTAATTTATGCTAGGCATGGAATAGCACTCTCATGTTCCATTCTTCCAATAACTGTGGGCATTCTGATATTCAGAGATCACAAATGAGAGAATTAAAGCTCAGTGAGTTTACATAACTCACCAAAGATAGAGTTTGCAAGAGGCTGAACCAGATTTTACACCCAATTGTGTGACTTCACATTGATTTTCTCTGTCACAGAGTGTGGGATCAAGTAAATATCTTATTACTATTTCCCCATGGGTTAGGGTCTTTAGCTTATATGTCTGTACTACCATCATTTAGGATTACAACTAAAAATCATTTTTGCAATCTGTGCTAGAAAATTTACTTACATTTCAGTTTCAATCCTGAAAGTTCATAACTGTGATATTACAAACATGATAAAATTCAGGATTATGTGAACTACTGAGTTGTCCAAGCCCATACTGAAAATACCACTGTGTACAATATACAGTCCTTACTTCCAAACCCATGTTACATACATTTCCTTGTTCTTTTGTTTATCCTTTTGTTTCAAGAGGAGTACATATAAACTGGTCTTTTAAATCCATATTAAAAGCCAAATTCTAAGAAACCTCTTCAAACTACCAAATTAATACAATTTGTTGACTACATGTTGTCTTATCAAGAACACTTAGCCTCAGTTACAACTTAACTTGCCTCAGCTAGAAATATCCAGTGAGATCATCGGATTCCATTCCATACAGAATTTTCAGAAATAATCTTTCAAATTGTGACTGTCAATCTTTATATTTTGACATAATGCATTAAAGTTAATGAATAGTTCATAATTTGGGGGTCAACACTGTGGAGTAAGGGGTTAAGTGGCTGCCTGCAATTCTGGCATCCCATATAGGCACTGGTTAGAATCCTGGCTGCTCTACTTCCAATCCAGCTTCCTGCTAATTTGCCTGGAAATGCAGTAGTGGATGGTCCAAGTATTTGGACCTCTGCACCCATGTGGGAGATCTGGAGGAGGCTTCTGGCTTCAGTCTGGCCCAGCCCTGGCCATTGTGGACATTTGGGGAGTGAATCAGCAGATGGAAAACTTTCTCTCGCTCACTCGCTCGCTCACTTGCTAAATTTCAAGTAAATCTTAACAAAGGATTTTGTAGTAAGAAGAAAAAAAAAAGCACTGTGCTTCAGGAGTAGAGACAAGGGCTGTAAACAATCCATTGAATCTCAAAATGTCCATTTCACTCCAATATATTGTATTTTTGGTACTCTATTAGTTGCCACCATGGATTTCTTCATTTAGTCTAGGGTTAATCTAAAGAGTATAAAGTAAACTAAAATTAGATCATTGTAAAAATTAAGAGAGGGAATAAGAGAGGAAGGAGAACAAAGGGTGGGAACATGGGCAGGAGGGAAATTTTGGTGGGTTGGGAACTATGTGTTCTGAAATCAGTATAGATGAAATACATGAAATCTGTTCACCTTAAATCAAATAAAGAAGATTTTATAAAATCTAAGTTGATAGCATATTTCAAAATAAATAAGAATCAATCTCTAAAACCAAGATGATGAGATGATAAAGAATCATAATTTCTGGTTATGATATGGTTATTTCCTAATTTTCCTTTTTTTTTTTAAATTTATGTTACCTTCATCTCTTCAACTGCTGTCTGTAATTCATCTGGAGTTTTATATTCAAAATCTCTCTCCAGATATTCTTCTTCCGCCTGTGTCATCCATTCATGCATCTCGGATAGATCCTTCTGAAGACTTAAAGTTTTATCCAGACCTGCCTTTAAGGCATCTTTTCTGGTGTAGACCTTCCATAAAACAAGCAAACAAGCAAAGCATGAACTGGCAGTGACCAAACATCATCACATTATCATTCAGTCTGTAAATAACAGAAAGTTTAGATAGCAAAGATGAAGTAAAAGGTTTATATGCATAAGAAAAATATCTCATGAATATCAGATACACTTAATTTCACTTAAGAGTGAAAATTAGATATAGTCAATTCCTTGGTATACTTAATAAAATTAACAGGTTTCACTATGACAACAGTTTATCTTCATGTGTGGCAATGTTAGTTTGGGAATAGACAGCAAACAGAACTCATTTCTGTAATATGTTTAACTAAAGTGTCCTTGCAATTTTAATAGTATACACAGAAGCATTATTTCTTTGTGCTTTTTAATACTGTTTTAAGAATAAAATATTTCCCAGGACTTAGTCACAACATATCTGGAGAAACCTCTTGTGAATAAAAAAGAATAATGAATATAATATGCAGTTAGGTCATTCTCAAAAAGAAGATAGCATACAAACTTATACATACACATACATAAGCATGCAAAGTTTGTTTCTAACATTTATAGTCAAATGGTTGTAAGTTAAAGGGAATCATTATATTTTCACATGTAAGATGGGCCAAAAATGTAACAAAGATGTATATTTTGGCAGGGATTTAGAGGAATAAAATTTTTATATATGTTAAGAGAAATATCCAATAGTACAACTGTTCAGATAGCAAATCGGCAAAATACAATAAAATTGTTAATGTTCATGAATATGAGTCTACATTTCCACTTTTAAGAGTATATCATACCAAACACACTTAACAGATTTTTATGTATAATGTTCAATTTAGCTATGAATACGGGAACACATTGGAAACAAACTCAAATACACTTTCTTAGAAGACTAAATAAATGATAACAAACACAAACATATCATAGAATATTATGTGTCACCAGTGCATCATTCCAGCTGAAATGAAAAGTTGCTCAATACACAATTTTGAGTTTAGAGGTAAGATACAAAACACTCCGTGTGGTTATAGAGAACAAGTTAATCAAAACTTGCAGTATGAAAATGTACTCCATGCTTTAAAACTAAATGAGAGGAAAAGAATCAAAAGTAATTTATTTTTAAGGAAAGAAAGGTATTTGGCTATTCTGAGGTGAAAGCATGAGTTTATCGGGAAGAAGAACAGCTACAGAGTAAGAACACCTGGATTTAATCCCCAGTAAGCTAAGTGAAACCAGAAACATCATTTCTCTATATTTTAGCTTCACAACTAACCTAACAGTTGGACTAGATGATTTCCAAGGTCTTCTTCAAATGTAACATTCAACAACTCTACAGCTAATCAAAGATAAAGAGAGAGAGATGGGGTGGGGTGGGGGAGTTTTTTGGTTACATATATAGATAGAATTCTGTGAAAGGTTTTGTTTAAAAAAGTTTTGTTAATATAGAGAACAAATTTGATATATTTCATAGATACAATTCTAAGAAGATAACCATACTTCCCTCTCTCCCTCCCTGTTAATCTACCTCCTTCCATTCTTTTAAGTACTATAATAATGTAATTTTAATTCATCAATAATGTTCAACAAGTAGAAAGTAGAAAGGTCACTGTTCCACAGAAGTATAGACAAAGGCTATAAATAATGAAATCATAAGATATCAGTTCCATTCTTAAAAATTTTATATTCTAAGCCGGCGCCGCGGCTCACTAGGCTAATCCTCCGCCTAGCTGCGCCGGCACACCGGGTTCTAGTCCCGGTTGGGGCGCCGGATTCTGTCCCGGTTGCCCCTCTTCCAGGCCAGCTCTCTGCTGTGGCCAGGGAGTGCAGTGGAGGATGGCCCAGGTGCTTGGGCCCTGCACCCCATGGGAGACCAGGAAAAGCATCTGGCTCCTGGCTCCTGCCATCAGATCAGCGCGGTGTGCCGGCCGCAGCGCGCCTGCCGCGGCGGCCATTGGAGGGTGAACCAACGGCAAAAGGAAGACCTTTCTCTCTGTGTCTCTCTCTCTCACTGTCCACTCTGCCTGTCAAAAAATAAAAAAAAATAAATAAGAATTAAAAAAAAATTTATATTCTATATTAACTGTCATATATCATAGAAAAATATGATATTTGTCTTTTTGGGATTTAGGACTGGCTGATTTCAATAAGCATAATGGTCTCCAGTTGCATCCATTTTGTTGTATAAGACAGGATTTCATTTTTTTATAACCGAGTAGTATTTCACTGTGTATATACTCAACATTTGCTTTATCCAGTTACCCTACTTCTCACACTATTCAAAACAATTGAGAGGGAGGAAATCCTCCCAAACTCCTTTCATGACTCAAGCATCATTTAATTCCAATGCCAGGTAACGATACAACAAACAAACATCACTGTAGGCCACTATCCCTGATGAACATAGATGCAAAAATTTTCAAAAAGATACAAGCTAATTAAATCTAAAACACATCAAAAGATGATCCACCTTGATCAAATAGGATTTATTCCAGGGATGCATGGATGGTTAAACAAACACAAACCCATAAATGTGAAGCATCCCATTAACAAATTGATGAATAAGCATCACATGATTACCTCAATAGATACAGAGAAAGCATTTGATAAAATACAACATTCTTTCATGATCAAAAAAAAAACATTAAGTGAACTGGGTATAAATGGAACATATCTCAACACAATTAAGGCAGTATATGACAAACCCATAGTCGGCATCATATTGAATGGGGAAAAGCTGGGAGCATTTCTACTAAGAATTCCCACATTCATCACTGTTATTTAATACAGTTCTAGACATTTTAGCCAGAGTTATTAAGCAAGAAAAAGAAATCAAACGGATACTAATTGGAAAGGAGGCAGCCAAATTATCCATGTTTTCAGATGATATAATCTTATATTTACGGAAACCAAAAGACTCTACTAAGAGACCATTGAAACTCATAAGAGTTTGACAAAGTTGCAGGCTATAAAATCAACACAAAAAATCATTAAACTTTGTATACATGAATAACATGGCTGAGAAAGAATTTGTAAGATTAAAACCATTCCCAACAGCTAAAAATAATTTAAATACTTTCAAATAAATTTACCAAGGATGTTAAATATCTCTTCAATGAAAATTATAAAACATTAGGGAAAGAAATATAAAATGACACAAAAAATGAAAAAAAAATCTGTGTTCCTGGATTGGAAGAACTAATATGATCAAAATTTCCATACTACCCAAAGTAATTTATAGATTCAGTGTGAACCCAATAAAAACACCAAGCACATCCTTCTCAGATCTAGGAAAAAAATGATGTTAAAATTCATATGGAATCAATAGAGACCCTGAGAAGCTAAAGCAATCCAAACAATAAAAACAAAGCCAGATGCATAACAATACCAGAATTCAATACATATTGCAGGGTTGTTATAATCAAAACAGTCTGGTAATGGTACAAAAAATAGACAGCAGACCAGTGGGACAGAACAAAATCCTCAGAATTAACCCATGCACCTATAATCCAACTAATCTTTGACAAACGAAAATCACTTCCTGGAGAAAGGACAGTCTCTTCAATAAATGGTGTTGGCAGAATTGGATCTATGAATGCAGAAGTAGGAAATAAGACTCCTACTTTACACCTTATAAAAAATTTAACTCTAAATGGATCAAAGATATAAATATATGAATTGATACCATGAAATTACGAGAGGAAAACAATGGGGAAACTCTGCAAGGGAGTGGCATAGGCAAAGACTTCTTGGAAAAGACTCCAGAAGTACAGGCAATCAAAGCAAAAATAGACAAACAGAATTACATCAAGCTAAAAAGCTTCGGCACAACAAAACACTCAACCAAGTGAAGAGGCAACCGACAGAATGGGAAAAAATATTTGCAAGCTATGTAAATGATAAAGGATTAATATCCAGGATATATAAATAATCTGGTTATGGGCAAAAGACATGAAGAATCATTTTTCAAAGGATGAAATACAAATGGGCAACAGACACATGAAAAAAAGTTCAGTATCACTAGCCATCAGAAAAATGCAAACAAAAATCACAATGAAGTTTTACCTCACTCCAGTTAGAATAGTTATCATCCAAAATTCAAAAATCAAAAAAATAACAAATTCTGGTGAAGATGTAGAATAAAAAGTACCCTACTACAAATCTGGTGGGAATGTAAACTAGTACAGCCATTTTGGAAAGTAAGGAGATTCCTCAGAAAGCTGAAAATAGATCTACGATATGACACAGCCATCCCACTCCTAGGAATTTACCCAAAGGAAATGAAATTAGCATATGAGTGTTATCTGTACCCTCATGTTTATAGCAGCTCAATTCATCAACTGTGAAATGGTTTAGGTTAAATTTACATTATTCCCTTAGCCTTATCATATTAGTGATTCCAAAATGCTTGCCTTAAGCTAACTAATCTACTATACAGTTTAAATTGATTACATTGCCTTGTCACAATATGTAAAATAGAAAGCTCTTCACCACTGTCTTCCACACTCAAACACACTTTATTTAATCTCTCGTCTCAGAACAAGGGATGCCTTTGGACTTCCCCACAGTCATCGACTGCTGTTCAGAGCAAAATGTTCTGAAATCGGTTACTTTTTGTATATTCCCTTTGTATTTTCCTCCATTACAATGTCTTAAAATCTGCTATCTTGCTTCTTTTAGGCCATCCTATAAATATGCTCATACCCATCCCCATGATTTAAAATTTAAACATCCATCTTACCATAACTTAACATAGCATTATTTTGAAAAACAGTCTACTCCTGTCTCTGTTTACTGTTCTTTCCATAATTTCCAACTATAACTGTGTTTTTGTGACCTCTTACTAAGTTCATCAAGGATTTCTGAATTCTAAACCTAATGTGTACTTTCCAAACGATCTATTACCTAACCTCCCTCTTATTGAGAACTTGCGTCTCATAACTAAAGTTGATTTCTTGAAATCCTTTATTTCCTTGATATTTCAGAATCAGATCACTGCTCTTCCTTTTTCTTTGGTCATTTTCTTTTCCCAGTAGCCTCGCTGGCTTCTTTCTACTTGATAATACTTAAATATAAATGTTTTTCAGAGTTATGTCATTAGTTATCTTCTCCCATCATTGTTGCAAAAACAATTTTCTATTTTTTCTCACATATAAAGTAACATTCCAGACCGGTTTTCCCTTGTTGTAAATTATTTATATCTGTGTGGCCAACACACAGCAGAAGTCAATAAAACTACATTTTCTCCCAAGTGTGTTCCTATAACTACATGACAGATCAATGTTCATATTAGCAAATACTAAATTTCTACCAGCATACTATGGAAAACAAACTATGTTTTAACTCCTCTCAGAAGTGTTGCATATACCAACACACAGGCTTAGATTTGATAAAGGATATCTTGGATTGTTAATGAAAGGTTTTCAGGAGAGGAGTGAAATAATTTGGTATTTTAATAGTCTCAATCTGGCTGCTGTGCTTCAAACATGCTCTATGGGAACTGGCAAAGGTGGGACTAGGGAAAGAATTCAGGAAATTTTATCTAGGAGACAAAGAATGGTGGCTTTGTCCAGGGTGAGTGCAGAAGATGGTAAAAAAAAAAATCTCGGATTATGGGATTTTTGTAGGTAGAACCAGCAACATTTGCTGACAAATTTGATATATGTGTGTAAAAGAAATGCAAGTATAGAAGACAAGAGGACCTCAAAGGCTTTGCCTTAGGTATCTTGAAGGATGGAGTTGATATTTCTTGGGACAAGGAAAAGTCTAGGGTTAAAGTGTTAGATTTAGTGTGTCTATTATTCATCTACATGGAAGGATAGAGTACAGATAGGTATACAGCTCTGAGATTTATGAGAAAAGTGCAGTTAATGAAAACTGCAGAAGAAAAAAATATATATTATATGTAAATCCATGAGGCTGGGTGGGATTTTAGTGCAACAGTTATGACCACTTGGTAGTAGACAACATTCCATGTCAGAATTTCTGGGTTCATATACAGGCAATGCTTCTGATTCCAGTTACCTGTTAAATCATTCTCTGGAAGGCAGCAAGCAATGGCTCAAGTAATTGAGTCTCCACCACCCATGTGGGAGACCTGGATTGAGTTCTACTTGGCATTTGGAGAGTCAATCAGTATATGGGAGTTGCTGATTATAAATAAATAAATAAAACCATGAGGCTGGATGAGTTTACCTTATGGAGTTAATGATGACAGAAAAGAGGAGAAGTTATGAACAGTGAGCCCTGGAATACTTCCTATTTCAGCAGTCAGGGTAATGGAAACACCAAAGATACTGAGCATGGTCAGCAAGCTAAAGAAATCAAGCTACAAGAGAACTGGGAAGACTGATGTTATAGCAGCCAACTTAACAAAGATAAAGACTAAATGCTAGATTTAGTGATATAAATTCACAGGGGAATCTGAAAATGTGCTTCAGTGGAGTGGAGATGATAAAATTTTGATTAGGTAACATCAAGAAATAATGGAAGCAGTAGAAGGGAGATAAAATGAATTTCTGTAAAGAATGTAAACGGAGAGATGTCTAGCGGGATTATGGGGTTAACCAAGGATTGTTTTTAATGAGAGATGATAATGCAGGCTCCTTCTTAGCTATTAAGAATGATCTAGTAGAGAACAGAGGTAGGAAATAGGGTACTATTCAGTGGCTGTTGTAATGTTTTTGTGCAGAAAATAGGGAAAGGGATATAGTACCTAAGTGGTAGAGCTCCCCTTATAAACTCAGAAAGGTCATCTATACAGAAGGAAGGAGCTTTCATGAAGCTTACCTGATGGTCACTGGGAATATTTACAACTTCCCTATAAATACTTCTAATTTCTCAGAGAGAAAGAGAAAGAGAGAGAGAGAGAGAGAGAGAGAGAGAGAGAGAGAGAGGAATCTAGTTAATTGTCATAGAGTACAGAGTAAAGAAAAACTGTTAGAAATTTGAATAAAGATGTGTGGAAGGCTATCCCCAAAAGATATATTAAGAAAGAAAATGAATGACCTACAAGTTATTTAAAATGACACCCACCTGATCTCTAAATCTACTGTTCATTGCAACTATTATAAATTTATAGTCATTAATAATTGAAATATATAATCATACATTATTAACTTCAAAATATGCATGTTTCGTGTTTTATATGTGTATACTTACATTTCTTTTTCATTTATTTTATTTACCACACATGGACTTCATGATTACTCTGTGCTAGTTACTGGTCTATATTTCATGCCAAGATTTATTCATTTAATAATTTTAAATTCTTATGAGGTAAGCATTGATAGCCCATATTTTAAAAACTAGGGAATCAAATCACAGAGAGGTTAAAAATCTCTTCACAGAGGTTGGTATTCTGGTGAAGCAGGTTAAGTTGTCCCCTGCAATGCCTCAATTCCATATGAGCACCTGTTTGTGTCCTGGCTGCTCCACTTCCAATCTAGTTTCCTGCTGATACACTTGGGAGGCTGCAGATAATGGAAAAAGTACTCATGTACCTCTCATCCTCATAAAAGACTGGATGCTCTTGGCTTCAACCTCACCCAACCTTTGCAGTTGCTGATACTTGGGGAATAAACCAGAGGCTGGAAGATTCTCTCTCCCTCCCTCCCTCCCTCCCTTCCTCCTTCCCTCCTTCCCTCCTTCCCTCCTTCCCTGTTTTTCCCTGTCATTCTGCTTTTCAAATAATTAATTAACCTTAAAAATAAATTAATTAATTAACCAAAGCTCTTAGAACCAGAGGACACATAGTAGTTTCAAGGGGCTAGGGAGAGGAGAGATTGGGGGACATGATGTTTAATTGTACAAAATTTCAGTTATGTGAGATGAATAAGTTCTGGACATATACTGTACAACATATGGTCTCGAATTAACAATACTGTTTTTTTTTATTTAAAAACTCATTAGGAGGATAGATCTTTGGCTAAATGTTCTTCCTATAGAAGAAAACAGTTCCTTAAAATTTAAATAAAATGGAGGAAGAAGAGACATTTTGGAGGTGATGGATAAGATTACGGCCTGGACTATGATAATGGTCTCATGAGTACACACTTATCCCCAGACTCATCAAGTTATAAACAGTAAGCATAGAGAGTATTTTGTATGTCAATCATACTTCAACATAGTGGTTTAAACAAGAAAAACAATCTTTTCCACTCCCAAGTGTTCAGGTATTACTCAGTTTGGCCAAGAATTTTAGGGGATGAAGAGTGGGGAAATACTTTCACTGGAAAATAAGAATTCTTTATTCTTGTGAACATAGTTTATAAGCTGAGTTCAAATATCCTACTTGAATTTCAGATGCATGTTGGTTGTCTTCCCATCTAAAACAAACATGACCAATATGGACCACTGATGACTTTACTCAGTGGGTATACTCTGTTTCTCCCTTAGTCCCAGACTGACTTTCTTCTTTATTTAAAGTTACCATGTCCTACACTGTACCTCAAGATACACAACTCTGAATATGCTGATTTTACCTCATCTTTTTTTCTGGTCTTTCAGTAAGCATCTCCCTTCAGCAACTACTGCCATTTCTAATGAGATCTAATAACAATGAAGGAAGCAATGTTTCACGTTAGGAATGGAATTGTAGTTCTCAGAAAATGTGAGTGTAAAAGTCTTCATCAAAAATATGACAAGGAAGAACTAGCCTAATAGGTTGGCAGAAACAGAAGGGAAAAACACAATCATGTTATACAAACATGGTGTTGTCCACACAAAGGAAATAAACCTTCTGGAAACTAATCATGGAAGACAGAAGTCTCAGCCAAGTTTGAGCCACATTAGGTACTTCAGCTCAGTTTGCTGAGAATAACATGTAGAATGGGAAAACGTGTGTGTGCACGTGCACACAGAGTAATTTGACAGAGCAATAATTACTGAAACCATCTCCAGTTCTCTGGAGTAACTTGGGAAAATACTGGAAGAGATTTGGACAGCAAGCTAAGCATGATATCACAGGATGATAATTATGTAAAATGTCTTTATATCTCTCAATATTCATTAATATTATATCTTTGCCAGTAATATGTTCTATCTTGACAACTGCCATTCCTACCTATTTCCACTTTTTATCATTCCTCATACAATGGAAATATATATAACAGACTTTTATACAATCACTTCAAGTGATGCTGATATGGGGGAACTAGGCAGGGAGGGAGGGAGGGAAAATTGAGTGGGAAAATGTTCCAGTTTTTATCTATCCCTGCACCTTAACTCCACTCCATTACATGCCAATACAGTATTCCCACTTTCCCATGACACACCGAGTATCCTACATGACGACGGAGAAGCTGCCATGCTGAGCATATAGAAGCTGAGCTCCAGAGGGCCTCACACATATTAAACACTGTTCAAACTCCACCCCACTTGCATATTAAATTAGGACACTACCTCCTCCTCCCAAATGGCAACCACTGGGAGTCCCCCCCCCTTTTTTTTTTCCTTTTCCCTTGGGCAGGTCTTTTTCTCTGGTGCTGTCATGGGAGCTTCTCTCCTTGTGAGTTTACCCATACTGAAGCCTGAATGTGTATTCATGGTCTTCATTTCAAATAAATCCTACTCTCATTAATGCACTTTACTTATGCCTTTGCTTCAAATTCTTATCTTATGCTGCCACAAGATCCTGGAATAAAAAATGGGGGGCAAATTCCTAAAACAATGCCACTCCTGTGTTAAGTCTTTGATAGTTTCCCAATGTACTTGACATACAGATTTAATCCTCATTGTGTCTTATATAAGTTCATTTATTACTCTTATTTTCCATTCACTTTTTCCTGGCTCAATGCTGTTTTTCTTCCAGCAGCTTCCTTTAAATCCCTGAAACATGCTTAGCACTTTGTTCCCTAAGAAGTTCCTCCCCTTCCTTTCTCTCTCCAGAATGTCTCTGGTCTAACATATCCAACTGTCAGTTTCTTTTCAGTAATCAGGAATCAGCTTTAATTTCACCTCTTCAGAAAAGATCTTACTGAACCTGAAAAGAAAGCAATTTCCTCGTTCCTATTACTCTCATTCAGAGAATTCTTATTAAGTTCAGAGCACTTACCAACAAATAAAATGAGGTGTGATAACGTATTAGCTCATTTACTTTCCATCTTCTCCACTAAATTATAATCTCCATAAGGGTAAGTACTATGTCTCATTTATTCCCGCTTATGTCTAATACTAAATTTTAATATTTATATATTCCAGTAAATATAAGTTTATGATCATATAAGCACATGTATGTGTGTGTGTATATATATATATATATGTAATTAAATATCTCTTTCCTTCTATTCCACCTTCCCTTCTTTCTTAATTGGTAAGCTGTTTTAATAATAGCTGTGTTTTTGTTGTAGAAATAAGAAGAATCTTGATATTTTCATTTAGATACTTAAAATTTAGGATGTAAATAATTTTAACCACTGAATATTTTCAGAATCATCAGGTCATAGGAACTCATGGCATCTACAAGTCTAACATCCATTTGGATAAGTTAATATTTATTTTCCAGACCTTGGTGGCTAATAAAAAATATATTTTAACCAAAGAGAGAACATCACATGCTCATTTGTTGTGTAGACATTTATATAATGCATAGATTTACACACATTTCCATTCCTCTCTCTGGAACACTGAATTGGTATCAACACCCCAGCCTGGCTTCCCTGCTTTAAAAGCATTGTTTTTGCTTTCCTCTTACCCTGTAGAACATGTGGGTGTTTTTTGCTTGTTTGTTTCATTTTTTTTGTTGTTTGTTTTTCTTTTGTAAAACCTGGGTCATTTGCTGACCAAATTAGAGCATGGATAGAGTGATATTCCAAAAAGAGGCAGGGAGACATAAAATATTCCAGGATGAGAAAATAGGATCAGAACATGACTATGACTTAAATATATGTATTTTTTTTTTTGCAGGAGGCTGATATGCTTAAAATAGTTCTCTTGAACAACTGATTCTTGCTATGCATTACTGCAGACACAAGGTCTTAAGCAAAAACATTTTAAAAATCAAGATATTTTAAAAATTACACTTCTATAAAAGGTAATAACCTTAAGGTTTCAGTAAGATTGTTGACTTTCATTATTTTCCTATTTTTTTCCCTTTCTTTAAATAAATTGCTGGTGTTCTTTATATTCTCCATTAAGAACATTCAACAAACAAATACCTTTCACACTGCCCTTCCAGGAAAACATCAATGGTGTAATCTATTATTTAAGTAATATTTTTTTTCCGGAACGACTCTTCTAGCACAGAATTATTCTAGAAGAAACCAAGTTTGCTGGCCCAGGGCTATCTCATCTATAAGTTAATAGAACTGTTGAGCATTCGTCAGTGACTGTATTAGCTGGGCAACTTGCCTTGCCTTTTACTTTTCTGAATTTATCTGCAATCTAGTTTTTGCCTTTTGGCATTATTTCTTTGCAACTTTGAAAGTTTACTTAGAAAAGCACAAAGACCGACAACCTCTAACATACATAAATTGAGACCTCTCATTAAATTCAAAAATTGTATTGGTAAATTAAAAGTAATCAGTGCTTTAGGATAAAAAATATTATCCTTTGAATGAGAAATATTCAATATACACCACTTATCACATAATTTTCCATAATTTAATCTTTAAAATTAAAATAAATATCTATAAAATATTCTACTGTATAAAAACAAGGAACAAAGATATGAAGTTATAGTCATTTAATTTTTATTCCCATTCAGTTACTAATAACTGTTTGTATTAAATAAGACAAACTTTGAATCTTAACCAGAAGTAAATAGCATTTATCACATTTGCACATGCATGTATGCAATTCATTTTATTCCTGTATTAAATATATGTATATAAAACATATGTTGTAAATCCAATTATGATTGTCAATTTATGTCTTGGAGAAAAATCCAATGAAAATAATGTCTTGTAGTGGGAATTTGTTTTTCAGTATAATAATAATGTTCAAGAAGTTCATGTTAGGCCTCAAAATAAGAAAATATTTAAAATCCCTATTATAAAACTATTTGTATATGTTACAAAAGAGTAATTTGAGGCTTTAAAGCATCAACATAGTCAAGAACAAAGTTTTGAATACAGGAACTGGTAAAGGAGACATTAAAAAAATTTTGGGAATTAAATTGAGGGAAACACAATGGGGTTGGGCTGTCCATACCTGTCGGCACATGTGATCCCACTGACTGTTAAGTTCTCTGAGTTCCGTCTCAAGTCTGGATGCAAACTCTGGCTCAGCCTCATTCTTTATCTTCTGTCCACTCTCATTGACACTGTTTAGACTAGGCTGGATTGTCTGAATGTCATTGACTAAAAGCTAAGGAAACAACACAACTTGAACTGGCTGCAAAAATCATCACCCCATAGAAAAGCAATAAAGTTAGAAAACATGTCATTAGAAATAATGGCAGTCTGTGTGGAATTTGTTCTTTAAAATTCGACATTCACATGTAATGACAGAGACAGGTATCTCTACAATAGTCTTGCAAAAACATGTTCAGTGGTTATTAGGGTATGAATGAAGTATGCAATTATCTGTATTCTACTCCTATAAGAAAGAAAAGGAAATAAATTTAATATTTGTTTGAAACATGCATGAAAATGATGGGCTTTGTACATTACTATTTTTGAAAGGATTCTGTTTTTCAAATGCAGGATACTGCAGTAATTGTTGATAGCATGATGGGTGTGAAGGTTATTTCTAAGGTAGATTTGCTTTTTAGCTTGTATTTGTAAAGAAAGTTATTTAAAGAGCCACATTATTTTCTTCCTGCAGGATGACAGTAGTATAATGAATATCGTTTTGAAAATCCATATTGTGTTGTAGTACAATGCATTATACATGGGAGGGAATACAGTACAAATACTAATTGGCAATAAGATAAAAATAGTAGCTCAAATGATTTTTTACCTCTAAATTATACTGTATTTTATATTAAAATTATCTCATTAAGCGAGACTTGAGTAAAAAGCAAAGTTTTGTCTATTTCTCAGTTATTTAATTTCTCAGTTATTTAATATGGGGTTTCTTAATGTTGGCACTACTGAAATCTGGGGCTGAAAACTGTTTTAGGGGCTCTTCCGTGCATTGTAGGATGCTACTCTATCCCTGGACTCTCCCCATTGATGCCAGTAGTATGAATGCCCCACTCGATTTGAGACCAAGAAAAATGTCTCCAGACACTGTAAAATATCCCCTGGGTGTAATGGGGAAGCAAAATTGCCCCTGGCTGTTAACCACTGATCCAGCCAATAACAGTATCCATAAAAAAGTCTTTATGTGACAGGAATCATATAAAAGTCTTACTCTGCATTGTTTCAGCTGCTTTTTTAGAATTTCAGAATCCCCAAGCGCAGGCCATTCCTCCTTTAGGAAAACATCAACTTCAGCCATCCACTTCTTTAGAGTTTTTATGTGATTCTGGAATAAGAGATACATTTTAAGGCATTATTGGTGTGCTGATTGCTCATAACACAGTTAATCACAGCAATATCTAAGTACAAGCCCAGAAACAATTCCTGTGTTTGAAGGATGTCTCTAAGTAGCTTTTCAGGAAAATAGTATTTTTAGCATTTTTATGGTCTACTGTATGAGCATTGATGTATGAAGTCTGCTATTGTTAAATATAAAAAAAAATTACCAAATGTGGTTTTATGATGTTACTCTGGAGAACATTAAATCATATCACCCTCTAGAGAAACTTCAAGTTAAAAAACAACTCATGATAATACTAACAATGTGCCCTTACAGTACATAAAACAAACTATGAACAATAAACTCAATGTAATGGTGTCTTTATAGCTTCTCTAAACTTGAACTTCTACAAATTGTTTCCTGTAGTTGACAGTTTAAATAGTCCCTCCAGTTGGGAACTTTCAAGCCAAGATTTTATCAACTTCATAGAGAAAGCTTCTGTGTTAAATTTCTAATTTATTTGAGCAGCTTGAATTCATGATCAGTTGAAAAAAGGTCATCTTTTATCACTTATAGAATCCAACTACTTTCCATTTCTCTTATATTAACATTTTTCTGCTACTTTTCAAATGTAAAATTGTCACTTCTTTACTTCTACACAATTGAACTATGCTAGCTGCACGTGCTAATTTCGTCTTCTGAAGCTTCTATTGAAAATATGTACTACACAAAAATTTCCCCCATTAATATATTAACATTAAAAGCAAAGGACTTTAACTAAGATCTTCAATGATACGACCTTGCTTGATACCTGCTAAGCCTAGCTTTGCTCCTCTTCCACATTTCCCATGTCCTTGTTAAGTTCTTTCTATTGACTTGTCATCACTATACTTGCTGTTTGTGGTATCTGCCTCAGTCTTACCACCTCTACTCGCTTTTCCACACTGATGTCAGTAAATTCCCTTTCTCCTTCCTCTTTTTATGGTGATTTTTTGAAAACTCAACTATCATTTTATATTTTCTTCTTTAAAATATTGATAATAGTCCCTTACTCTTGTTGGTGTCTTCATTAACCCCATCACCATTACATTTTTCCAACTATAGGTTTTATCATCTACAAAAATATACCAAAGTACTTTAAAAGTCCTGAGCAATGCAATTAAAATGTGTATTTGGTACAGAAAATTTTGAAACCCATGAATAGTTTTTTCATAATATGCATTTTCCATAATTTTTTTGTATACTATTTGCATTATTCTCCCCAATATTGAACTATTTCCAGTTCATTGAATATGCCATTTGTTTTGGTCAGGTGCTCTTTCTTCGTCTTTATTAGGTGACTAAATTCTGTGTGTTCAAGCTATAGTTGAAATGACTCACGTTCCAAGAATATTTCATATCCCCTTCTCCCTGACTGCGCTGGATTTCATTCCTGCCTATTGTTATAATGTCATCATGCTGCTTCATTTACAGACTTTGCTGATCTGAATAGCAATACTACCCTCCCAAGCAATCTACATTCACAAATGTTACCTAGAATGTGAAAAAGGAATTTGCAGATGTGATAAAGTTAAGAATTTCCAGATGGGGAAATTATCCTGGATTATCTACCTGGGTAGATGGTAATGGTCAGTTCTTACAAAGGAGGGAAGTCCAGGGAGAAGAGACATAGGGAAGAATGGGGCAGGGAGGGTAAACTAGGAGGAACAAGGGAAGGAATGATTATACCACCTAGGAGTGAATTATGCCAAGTAAATCTCTCTGAAAACCTCCAAAAGGGACATTGCCTTATTGACAACTTGGATTCGGTATTCTGTGACTGATTTTGGACTTCTGACTTCAGAACTGTAAGATGATATGTTTGTATTGCTTGAAATCATTACATTTGCAATAATTTATTTCAGAAACAATAGCAAATGAGTATACCCACCTCTCTCAAAGTGAATATGGGCTCCTTAATGGTCAGAATAGTGTAATTGTACCCTCTTTGGCCACTTGTTTGGGCAAGTGATACATGTTTTCATGCATGTATTTCTATATACATGCACTACAAATATGTTTACAAGTAGAGGAATGTATACATATATGTTGTGCTTTGCAGAATGTTTCAGCTGTATTTAGTGTTTTTGTAAAGTATGAGAACAAACAACTAAGTAGGTAGACTGGAATTTAAGTGCACAGGCATCTTGTTCCCATGAGTTTCCATTGTGCCATGATGCTTTTGAAGTTTCTTTTACAGCTAAGGTAGTTTACCATAACTGGCCACCCAAGGTAGACAATACCTATATTTACAAATATGTTAGACTTTTAGACTACAAGTTAATTGTTGGTTTACTACTTTTAGTTTGAGTAGTTATTAATATGGTGGCACTACTCAAATGAGTTAAGTGAGTAGAATTTGGTTTGTAGAAGAAGGAGATAGGGCAAAACTTAATAATGCACTTAGAAGTAAAAGATGACATTGAAATTATGATACAATATTTATAATTTTTAATTTTATTAAAATGTAGGGGACACTTTAAAGGGCAATCAGACTAAAGGAATGAATGGTTTTGAAAATTATTAAGCTAAAATATGCTAAAATCCTACTGTTAGAATTAGTAAAACAAATTTAAAAATTCCTTCTAAAGAAAATCCAAGAAGCATAACATTTAATCCTCGTCCTCTTGGACAAAGTAATAAAATTGCATGTTTTTGAGCAAAAAAAAAAAAAAAAGTCCTTTGATCTTATTACTGACATTGAAGGACACTGAAGGTCAAATTTCTACTTACCTTTAAGTTCTACAATGCATTGTCAGGGGAAAAACAAGTTAATGAAAATGAGTCTAGGAATTACAATCAGGGAATACCTGAATTTTTCGAAGTTTATTCATTTGCTCCTCTAACTTTTGACAATGATCCACCAGTTGGTAGGAGAGCTTCTTCCAGTGTCCCTCAATCTCTTCAAATTCTGACTGATATTTGCGACTAATTTCAGACGGTGCTTTCTTTGCCATTTCTTTCACAGTGGTGCTGAGATAGGTTAGGCCACTTTGTTGCTCTTGCAGAGAACTTTGTAATGCCTCAATATAAAAACAAAATACATTTATACTAGTTGATAATTTATTAGTTTCAGCTAAATTAAGTGAATACAAGGTGAAAGTTCTGTGATTCACAAATTTAAACAAAGTAGATGATTATAAAATTATAAAATGATGTTATAAAATAACTAGCAGTAACTTAAATTTTACAATTTTGTGAGTTACTTGCAAATATTAACATACTCTAATAGTCTGCCTATTCTTATAAACATTAAGCATATCCAAAACAGATCTTAATAAAAAAGTTTTAGTATACCTAATTTTATTGATTCATGTCTGTATATATAAATAACTTCAATTATTGTATAACTAAGGGAGTTTAAACTACAGACTCTAACTACAGTAGATGGAAATGCTAAGCTTATTTGATTCCAATCCATCTAATACATGTATCACATTATCACTCTTTATCCAGAAACAATACAACTAAGTACTTTTAAAAATAAAAGTTGTAAAGCATTAGAAAATACAAAAAAAAAAATAGTCTAGGGGCTAGGGCTGTGGCACAGTAGGTTAACCTTCTGCCTATGGTACCGGCATCCCATATGGCTGCTGGTTCTCATCTGGCTGCTCCTCTTCTGATCCAGCTCTCTGCTATGGCCTGAGAAAGCAGTAGATGACTGCCCACACTCATATGGGAGAACAGGAGGAAGCTCCTGGCTCCTAGCTTCAGATGAGCCCAGCTCTGGCCTTTGAAGCCAAAAATAAATAACTAAACAAAATAGTCTAACAAAAATATATCCCAGAAAAAAATGGCAAAAAATATGTTCTATGAAAATTCTGGCACTAAAATGATATTTTAAAAACAACTTTACCCCTTCTTTGTAAGAAACAAAGTAGCTAAAGAAAAAAAACACTATATGCAGAGACAGACAGACAGACACACACACACACACACAGAGTGCAATGCATAAGCTATATCTTTAATGCTTTATATTTTCCACTGGTGAACTAACATACTTGTTATGACTTTTAATTTCAATAGTATTTAAAGGTTTCACTGATGTGATTCATTGGCCAAAGAGATCTGCATCGTGTTGTTTATGACTGAAATTTTTACAGACCTGCAACTCCCCAAGTCTCTGCTCCATGATTTCATATTCAGTGACACTAAGCTGAGGTATAGAGAGCTTGGGTTCTGACTGCTGGATCCACGTCCGAATGGTACTGATCGTCTCCTGATAGCGCGTGGGGGGCAAAGTGTCAAAGACTATATCAAAAGGAAAAAAAAAAAAAAACAGAAAGAATTGTTTAGTTTTAACCTTTGTCTTGTTTTTTTTTTTTTTATTCTAAGCTATCAGCAAACTCAATCATACTACAAACAGATGTGAAATTATGAAATATAAATTAGGGCGCGATTATGATGAGGAAGGTAAATTTCTACTAACGTTCAGAATGCCAGAAAATTTACAGATATTATATTGAATTATCAAATCAGCCTTGCAAAAACTGTGCCATTAAATTCAATTTTAAGGTCAAAAATGGCAAAATTATGTCTAATTTGCTGCAGGTTATAAAGATGGCACTCAAGAGAAGGCAAGTAGAATGCACATTTACTTGATATTAAAGGGTACTATGTTGCCCTTTAGAGAAAAAAATATTAGAATTAAAAGCCCCTGACACTTCAAATTACATCATGTCACCTCTGATTTTAATGAAACAAAACTAGTTTAAGCGTGCTTATATATCAGACACCTCACTGATCCCACATATAATATCATTGTTATATCCTATTAATCCTATTGGAAGTGAATTGTTAATCCCATATACAGTTGAGGAATCTGAGATTATAAACAAAGGAGCCAACAGACTGGCTCTTACTCAAAGCCATTAGTAAGTGTCAGAGCCAGGACTATATATCACTTGGATATATGTACATAAAATATATATTAGGGAATGTTATATGTATACTATATCTACATATACATTTTAAAGTGTATCTATATGTGGGTACCTCAAAAAGTTTGTGGGAAAGTAGTATTAAGGTAAGTTTACTTTGATACAATCATATTTGAAATCCGTGCTTTTTTGGTAATAAACATTTGCGCAATTTTCTGAAGACTTCTTGCTTCTGTTTGTGGGTGTAAAATGAGACTAAATAGCTATACTGACAATGTTCAAGGAGATAAGACACTACATTGAAAACTGCAAAAGAACTGGAATCTGAAAAAATGAAAATAATAGGTTTTAAGAATAATCAAAAAATTGCAGTGCTATAAAATGCAACAAGTAAAAATAAGATCTAAGTTGACAGGTTTATCAGCAAATTAAACAAGGCTGAGCAGAGGATTATTAAATCTGAAGATAGGCCAGAAGCAAATATTTGTAATCAAATATAGATTAAAAGCACACAGCACAGTGGGGTGACAATAACTCAGAGTAAGTTATAACATATAGTAATGGACATATAAGGAAGAGGAGCTTGGAAGTTCCAAGCATAGAGTGATGATATGAGAAGGAAACACTGGTTGCATTGATTTGGTTAGTATACATTGTGTACATAAATTGAAATTCACACTGTACCCATAATCTGTGCAACTGCTGAGTCTATATAAAATTTTATTTGAAGTTTTACTAGATGGAAATGCTAAGCTTATTTGATTGCCACTCACCTAATACACATATCACATTATCACCCTTTATCCACAACCTTGTACAACCAAAGTACTTTTAAAAATAAAATTTTCAAAGGGTTAGAAAGTACAATGAAACCCTATCCCAGAAAAAATGCAGCAAGACATATTTGAATATAAATAGCCATTTTCCCAAATAGACGACATATCAATGAGAAGTCTTACTTTATACTACCATATCAAATGGTATTTTTAAATCTCATTACTATTTTTGAAGATTTATTTATTTTACTTCAAAGGCATAGTCAGAGAGAGAGAGAGAGATCTTCCATCTGCTGGTTCAGTCTCCACTTGGATACAACAGTGATAATAAATAATAAATACATTTAACCAAGGAGGTCAAAGATCTCTACGATGACGATTACAAAACATTAAAGAAAGACATAGAAGATACAACAAAATGGAAAATCTTCCATGTTGCTGGAATGGATGAATTAATACCAACAAAATGTGCATTCTACCGAAAGCAATTTATACATTAAATGCAATCCCAATAAAAATACTAACAACATTCTTCTTTGATCTAGAAATCATGATGCTAAAATTCATATGGAAATATGAGAGATCCCGAATAGCTAAAGCAAATTTATACAACAAAAACAAAGAGACATCAGAACACATTTCAAGACATACTACAATACAGTTATAATCAAAACAGCTTGGTACTGGCAAAAAAAAATTTTTTGCAGTATGTCCATGGTGTTGTTCTTCACATACTTACAGAATTTATTAATTCAATAAACACATTTTAATCATGAAAAACTTAGTTTAAGTAAGACATACTAAATTTTTATCAAATTCTAATTCATTGAGAAGCTACTGTTTTCCTCAGAATTATAAGAAGTGTTTATAATACAAGATCATAATTGCATTATAATTGTGATTAAAAACCCATAGTGTTCAATAATTTCTTCTGAACTCAATGGGAAATCTTTCAATTAATTCTACCTGTTGAATATGAGAGACATACAGGAGAGGAGATCCTCTAATTTGCTAACAGTATTCCATTTAGTAAGTCTGTTATTTCTTTGCATGTTATCTATGTTAAACAGCCTAGAAGTTAATTTTAACAGCAATGATTTCACACTGGTAAACTATACTCAAAATATATACGTTTTCAATTCCTCCTTACATTTCAATCCTCATCCAAACTTGGCATTGCATTTCCTTAAAATTGAACACACAGAAACAGCAAATTTGTTGTTAATTATTTTGCTGTCTTGCTTTAAAAAAAATTCTCAAAGATTTATCTATATAATCTAGTTTCCTAAGCAAAGTGGAAAATAAAAAATACATATGCATAAAAACAAATATTTCTTTTTTTCTTTGTTTTCCATATCTGAAATGCAACAAAATGATATAACACCAGCAAGTATCGCTATCAATTTTGAGGAAAGTGCTCTGACAAATCTGCAACTGTGTGGAATATCTAATTTAGATAAGGCTTGCTGAAGACTGCCAATCAAAGATAGTTAATTATGTTTAAACTTTAAAAAAGAGAAAAAGTCTTGTGTGGAAATCAATGAAACTAAACTCAATATGAACTGCTCTACCCTTCAGCCAGGTATTTGTCAATGCTGCTTTTGTAATCCCAGCAAAGGACTAAAAATAGTGAGGCTCCATATAAGGACTTTCCTCCTTTTATGGAGAAATATGCATTACTAATCCAACTAATGGGTTTCTCTTTAATTAGAGCAATAGAATAATAAACAGAGTCAATATAACAAGTTATCAGAATAAAAGAATTATATATCATTTGATACATTCAGTCCTGTGGATTTAACATTTAGCCACATATTTTTAATAAATATAGAACTATCATCTCCAAGTAAATTAATTTTATGATAATTTAATAATTCTGTTGCTAAAATACCATTCAAAAATATACATAAATTCTTACTTCTCACTTATGATTAGGGAATATATAAAAAAAGAAAACCAATACCACTGATTGCATGTTTGTAAAATGTTATAAAATATTGGGAATATAAATGTTAAGGGCAATCATGCTATACTGTGTATCTTTGAAGGTAAAACTATTCCACTAATATTCAATAATTCAATCATTCAGTACGAGGTTGTGAAGGATGACAATTAAAATGTGTGGGCAAATTCACATTCAAATTTTTTGGAGATGAATGAAAAAAATGTTTGCTGAACTTTTTGTTTAAAAATTCCTGTCTTTGCCCAACTGCCTTAAAAGAGGGAGGGGCTGCAGGAAAAAATAAGAGAGAAAAGTAGAGGTGAGAAAAGTTGAGAGTGAGAGGTAAGCCAAGATTATCTCATTATAAACAAAAAGAGCCAAGCATGAAATTGAGTGTCACGTTTTCTGACACACCTGAGTTTATGTCAAGGGCAAAGCTCCTTAACAGGAAAGCAAGATAAACACAGACCTGTTTTGAAAGTTCAGATTTTTATCTTGTTTTAAGAGAGAACTCTTGCCATAATTCTGAGATCTCAGAATATTAGGTTCTAAGACTTAAAAAAAAAATCAAAACTATCCCTCCTCACAAAAATTAAAAATATTTAGTGTGTAGAAAGGTACTTAAATGTCAGGGAGTGATAGATTATATCTATGCCGTCCAATAATGTAGTCACTAGCTTACACTGGTCTACAGAGTGCTTGAGATATGGCCAGTCTGAATTGAGATGTTCTGCAAGCAAAAAAACACACCAGATTTTTAAGACTTAGTATAAAACAATGAAAAACTGCTTCTATATTTTGTATCATGATTTCATGTTGAAACAATACTATTTTGCCACTTTTAAAATAAAGTATATAACAAAATTAATTTTACCTTTAAAAATGTTTAGAAAATTTACAATTACATGTGTGGGTCACATTGTTTTTGTTGGATGGCACTTCTATAAAATACATAGCCATATAAAATAAATGTCAGTTATTCTTGCTGTTGATGGAATTGATAAATAAAATAGAATTTAAAAGGGACCATTTACCAAGCTGTCTTAATTATTTCTGGAGCTAAGAAGCAAAGTAACAGAGTATATTTCTACTGGAGTAAATATTACATAGCCATATTAATTTCTTAAATAAAATTTAAGGTTTTCAGAAAGTAAAACAGCACAATTTTCTGACCTCAAACTGAGAGAGTGAGCTCAAGCCAATATTTGTTTCCTTTGTTAATCTCAGTGTCTTAACATGGAGTATCAGGGACTAACCACAAAGTTTTCAACTATAGTCGCAGAGAGCATTTTGGGAGGCTATCTTAAAATGCTCTTCTACTATGCCTCCGAGAGGGAACAGATATTCTCTAATTCTGCTAAGAGTATCCCTCACCCCCCACCGCCCAGGTCCAGAACTGTGGCATAGTGGGTAAAGCCGCTGCCTGCAGTGCCAGTATCCCATATGGTTGCAGGTTCGGGTCCCAGCTGCTGCACTTCTGATCCAGCTCTCTGCTCTGGCCTGGGAAAGCAGTAGAGGATAGCCCTAGTCCTTGGGCCCCTGCACCCGCGAGGGAGACCCAGAAGAAGTTCCTGGCTCCTGGCTTTGGATCCACACAGCGAATGGAAGACCTCTCTCTCTGCCTCTCCTCCTCAATCTGTGTAATTCTGACTTTCAAATAAATAGATAAATGTTTAAAAAAAAAAGAGAGAGAGAGAGAGAGATAATCCCCCAACACACCTCTCTGCATCATCACTTCTTTAGGGCTGCACCTATACATTTATTTTTCTCTATCATCCATATCACAACTCAAGTCCAAGGTAAAATAATCTCTTCCCTCTATGGATACATTTCTACCTGTCTCCCTACTTTTTCCCTCAAACCCACATTCAATTTTCCCCTTACATACCAGTTAAAGGCTGTTTTTTTTTTTCTTCAAAAATATAAATCAGATTATTTGGTCTCTTGAACAAAAATTTTTCTGGAAATTTCAGCTATTATTAAAATTTATTTATTAATATATAGAGAACAGATTTCACAGAAACAATTCTTCATCCTTCTCTTCCTCCAATCTCTCTTTCCTTTTTTAAAACATTTTTTGTGATAACATACTTTAATTTACAATCACAACTTCAATACCACTCTAAACAAAGAACTATACAAATAAAACATAGAAAAACTACTGTTCTGCAGGAATAGACAAGGGATATAAATAAGAATCAAATCATGTCAAGTTTATTCATACACATTAAATTTTTTTGTACTCTGTATATCGTTTTCTTTCTCTCTTTCTCCCTTCCCCTTACCTCTCTCTCTTTTGCAGTAGACAGGATTTCATTCTTTGCTATGGCTTAGTATTTCATTGTGTATATATATCACAGTTTCTTTAGTCTTAAATTGATGAACGTCTGGATTGATTCCATATCTTAGTTATTTTGAATTGAGCTGCTATAAACATGGGGGTGAAGATAACTCTTTCATGTGCTGATTCTATTTTGTTTGGCTACCTTCCCAGAAGTGGAATGGCTGGGTTATATGGCAGATCCATTTTTTGACTTCTGAGGAATCTCCAGACTGTCTTCCATAATGTTCTAGTATACATTCCCATCAACGTTTTATTAGGGTATCTTTTTCTCCATATTCTTGACAACATGTATTATTTATTATTACAAGTGGTGATAGCTTATTTTCTTTTCTAGTTTGTATTAATGATTAATTTATTTGAAAGTCAGAGAAAGAGAGAGAAATAGCTTCAACCTGCTGGGTACTCCCCCAAATGCCCGCGACAGCCAGGACTGGGCTAGGCCAAAGCCAGGAGCGAGAAGTTCCATCCACATCTCCCACTTGGTTAACTGGGGTCCAAACACTTGGACTATCATTCACTGCCTTCCCAAGTGCATTAGCAAGAAGCTGAATCAGAAGCCTAGTAGCAGGACCTTGAACCAGCCTTCTGATATGGCATGCTGGACCTCCTAAAAAGGGGCTTACCCCATTGCACTTCAATGCCCAGTCACTTTTATTTACATTTAGAAATGACAATTAATTTATCCTTTGTTCAAATAATATGACAAAATAGGAACTATGTTTTCTATATTCATCTACAGTAGAACATGCCCTTTCTGGCTTGTGCTTTTTAGAAAAATATTGTGGCAAGTATTTTGGGAGACAATTCCACACTTATAACCTCTCAGACCTGGGAAGCCACTAATCTACTTTCTGTCTCTGTAGATTTACCTATTATTGACATTTCCTAGAAATGAAACCATATGACATATGGTCTGTTTCTTTCACCTAGAATAATATTTTCATGGTTAATCCTTGCTGCAAAACATATCAGTATAATATATCTTCAGTTTTACAACTGAACAATATTATGTTGTACAGATATTCCTATTTTGCTACTTCCACTTTTTAGTTATAAGTAATACTGTTATAAATATATTCATGTATGATATATAGTTTCTATATCATCCATTTCCTTCTTTTCACTTATTCAAGCCGCATTAGCTACTTGTGACATTATGATAATAAAAACATTTATCGAAGGGGCTGTTCTCTGAGTTCTACAGTCACATAATTGAGGGAGGTGACCGACTTTGTGGTGCATGGGGTTAAACTGCCACCTGTGATGCCAGCATCCATAGGAGCTTCCATCTGAGTTCCAGCTGCTCTTCCAATCGAGCTCCCCGCTAATGTGACTGTGAAAATAGCAGAGGATGCCTCAAGCACTTGGGCCTCTGCCACCCACGTGGGAGACCTGGATGGGGTTCCAGACTCCTGGCTTCTGTCTGGCCCAGCCCCAGCCAATGTGGCCAAGAAGGAAGTCAACCAGTGGATGGAAGATCTCTAACTCTTTCAAATACTTTTTTAAAATCTTTAAAAATAATAACTAAGGGAGAAGTTATTTATAGACTACAAAGTACTATGCACATAGGGTGTACTTTATCTTTTAATATCATTTCCCCATTTCACTTTTGCCAAGTAACATCCACCAATTCCTCATATTGGTTTGCACTACTCAAAGTATACTTAAAAAGTCAGGTATTTGTTTCACTGTAAGAAAAATAAAGAAAAAAAGGTAAGAGGAACTAGAAGTCAAGACAGACTCCTAAGTACTTCTGGTAGCTCTTATTAGTTGAATACTTAGTATGTTCAAAGTACTGTTAGGAATACAAGAAATGCAATTTACAACCCTGGTGCCTGTTGAGGGTAGAGCATGCACATATACAGTTTTTTACACATCAGCAAAACATTGTATTATTATCTAGCACAGTAACATTTTCATTTATTTTACCTATAAATTTCATATTTAATTAAATGATTATTAATTTCTCAAAATAAGCTTTCCAAGAGGATGAATAAAAATGATGGAGATATTTTAGCAAATAAAGTGTAAGGGATGCCATTTTATTTAGATATAAATAGAGTGAAAAATTTCAAAGTTTTAAAAACAATCATCATACATATGTATGAAAGAAAAAAGAACTATCGTTGATATAGGTAGATGAATTGATAGCTGTATGAATAGAGTATATACTATTACATATTTATGATATCATGGACAAATTATGTAATTAAGAAAATATCAGCAATTACCAAGTAGTATATTCTGAAACTCTTTAAATTAAATGGTGAAAAGTGGAGGATCAATAGGTAAATGTAAATTCAAATAATTTTTCAATGAATAGCTTATTTTGTCTACCAGTCAACAATGTCTACCAGAAAGTACTTGGCTTTAAGGGTGGTACATAGATTTTATGACAAGAAAAATGTATCAAAGGTAAGTAGGTTAATGTTTGAAAATTCAGGACATTTCCAAATATTTTCCATAGTTAATTTTATACAAGCACAGTAACAACTATGTTGAAATCCACTAGAGGGAGCTGATATTATTGTAAACTTTTACTACTTGATTCACTTTCAAAAAAATAAATTCTTTACCAAAAACAGCATTGAAATGCAAGAAAAATTATGTATTTATATTTTGGCTTTACCTAGTTCACCTTATTTTTATAGAAATAAATGCTAGGAAGTGAGAAAAGCCCCATACATATCAGTATATTAATTCTAGAACTGTTATTTTATGGTAAAGTCTTTGAATATATGCAAAGCAAAAAGAAAATGTGTTTCTAACTAAATAAAATTTTAGTAGAAAACAAATATATATATTCATGTCTTTTTCACAAATTTGGGGAAGGGATTTTTAAAGATTATTTTTATCTTAATGCTTTACATCCCAATTATATTTTATAATCCTCCTTGTGCACACATGAACATATGTATGCATGTGTATGGTGGATCATTAATTTACTATTGATTAAATTAGTTCATAAACCTGCATCTAAAAAGAATTTTTGTATTAAAATTAAGCTGATGAGTAGAGATACTTTACAGCAGATCCTATGTAATAACATTTTATATGAGGATGTTAGTGAGAGACAAAAGGGACATGTTAAAATATTTGCTAGTCATGTGGTATTCCTTTACATAATTGATCCACTTTTATTTTTCCATCAAAGGATAAAAAAGGCATTTATGTTAATAAAGGGATCCAATAGTAAAGTGTAGCCCAAAGAGTAATCTTTCCTGAGTTTTAGATGCCATATATAAACTATGGCTATAATAGTGTTCAGACAAGTTGATAGAAGTATCAAAAGATGCCTAAATATCCCTGCACATAGAACAACCAGAGTTAATGAAAATCTACTTACAATGTCTCAATTCTTCTTTTATTTCCTTCAATGTTTAACATGTCTGACTCTGAAACTGCAACCTACCAAGGAGATGTTACACCTATACAAAACATGTTTTAGTTCTACCTCAAAGTCATAAAATAATTATGGGGTGAAAGAAATCCAAATATTTAATGTGTCTGTTTTCCAACACCAGCATTTCTTTCCTTGTTAATGTAGGTTGTAGGACATTGTAGGGAACACGGTTGCACAGACAGAAATTATTTTATGTTGGTACTTTTTGCTTGCCCCACAAATAACTGATTTGAAAAATCTCAAGTTAATTCTTTTAAGTGTTTTTACTTACTTGTCTGTAGTTCTTTTTCTCTGGCCTGTGCATCAGCAAACACTTGGTTAAAATGATTTGTAAAGGCCACAAAGTCTGCATCCAGGAACATTGGCCCTTGTCCTTTCTCTTTCAGGGCTGTGCTTTGAATTTTTAATCTCTCAATTTGTGGTTGAAGGGCTGACAGCCGGTTGACTTCATCCTGTGCCATAATTTAGAGTATTATCAATAAATAACACTTTAAATTTGCATACATTATATTTTTGTAAAGAAATGTGTTAAAAGCAGTTACACAAGCTTGGCCTGACACTCTTAAAAAACATAAGGATGTGACACATCCATAACAATTTAGGCAAGACTCTCCCATGGGTCATCAATTTAAGAATACTGAAGCTCTTCATTCAGCTTATTCTATCATAAATAATGATCTTTATTTTCAAGTCAACATAATTTACAGCATCAATAGGCATGAATGTGTTCTGTTGAAAACTGCTGGGGATAACCTTAAATCCTTTCCATGGGTCGAAGATGCATGTTTGACTGCATTCCTCTTATCTCTGTATGATGTGATCTGATGAAACTTCTAAGCTCATTCAATGAATGGCAGTTTTTTTCACTTGTTTAAAACAAAGTATATACACCCAAACATATGAGAACGTATATATATATATATATATACACACACACACATTATAAATATATATTTAGATGTATTATATGTGTACATAGTGTTCATATATTTATATCTCTAATCTACCTTTCACATGGCCCCATTTATTCTTTTGACCAGAAGGAAATTGTTACTCAATTATTGTAAGGGTTTGTCTAGGTTTTCTCTTACTGTTCTGCCAAAATTACTAGCACCTCTTTTTAATCTTCATAATATCCTGATTTGGATGTTAAGAGAACACGGATGCTAATGTGCTGTGCAATATAGTAGTCACTAGCTACATGTGGCTGCTGAGAAGAAATTTACACGTGCTGAAATTACAAAATATACACTGACTTTTGAAGAATAAGTATGAAAAACTAAGAACAGAAACTATCTCAGTTTTAAAATATTGATTTTTAATAGTATTTTTGATAAGTCATGTTAAATAAAACATTACTGAAGTTCGTTTACTTATTTTCTTTCAAAATGTAGTTTATAGAAGATTTAAAATTATACATGTAATTAAAATTTATGACATACTATGTTTCTTCTGGTCAGTCCTATTATTTGTTTACATGTTTTCATATTTGTGTTTCCAGAGAAGTTGTGATTAGTTTGAATTTAATACAGATATATTTTGAACTCAAAGTGAAATTTTGAAATTCTCCTTTAAAAGTATTGTTACCATGGTTGCATATTCATAATTCATACCTATGCAACTTTTAGAAAAAATTACCTGAGGATTGTTTACCATTTAATATGTAAAAAGCAGGATAATTAAAACTAAAAAAAAAAAATTGGATCATGAGCCAATTAGGAGGAGGGGGAAATTGAAAGAATTATAGTAATTACGAACTAAATTTAAATCTGAGCTTCCTGGAAATCAAAATGAAAAGGCAAAAAAATCAGCAATTATTTTAGCTGCATATATACTCTTGGAGAGAATAAATTTTATATTAGTGTTGATAGACACTTTTTGTAATTTTATTAATATAAAATAAATTTCATGTATTTAATAGGTAAATTTTTTTTAAGATTCATTTATTTGAAAAACAGAGTTTACAGAGAGGGGGAGAGAGAGAGCGAGGAAGAGACAGGGAAAGGGAGAGACAGGGGGAGAGAGAGAGAGGGAGGGAGAGGAGAGGAGAGAAGAGAGAGGGAGAGAGAGGGAAAGATAGATAGATAGAATCTTCCACCCGCTGATCCACTCTCCAAAAGGCTGCAATGGGTGGGACCTGGTCAGGTCCGAAGCCAGGAGCCAGAAGGTTCATACACATTTCCCATGTGGGTTCAGGGACCCAAGCACTTGGGCCACCTTCTCTTGTTTTCCAAGGTGCATTAGCAGGGAGCTGGATTGGAAGTGGAGCAGCAGCCAGAACTCAAATCAGCACCCATATGGGATGCCTGCGCTGCATGTGCTTGTGTTACCTGCTAATCCATATTGCAGGCCCCCACAGGTACAATACTAAGATAGCCATACTTCCCTCTCTCCTTCTGTCCCTTCCCTAACCACCTTCTTTCCTTCCTTCCTTATTTTTCCTTTAATTTGTTGCAAAAATATAATTTCAATTCACTCTTTAATCACAGGCTTAATGCACCACTAACCATAATATTCAACAAGTAAAAAGTAGGAAGACCACTATTCCACAGGAGTATAGTCAAAGGCTAAAAACAATAATCAAATCACATGGTAACAGCTTTATTCCTACACATTTTTTGTATCCTATATTAACTACCACATATCAAAGAAAACATGATATTTGTCTTTTGAGGACTGGCTTATTTTACTGAGCATAATGGTTTCCAGTTGCATCCATTTTGTTGAAATAAGAGATACCTTTATGACATAAATTCTTTCATGGTGGCAAGTGTACCTAATGAACAGCGCTACTTGTCCTGATTTCTAGAAGATTTAAAGAGAAGATATAAAAGAATGGGTTTATTCAGGTAAGCTCATCTCTGACAATTCAATTTTTTGGGTGGGTGAAGATCAAAGACATTTAGCAAAATGAAGAGGTGAGGCATCTTCATTCTAATATAAATCTTATCAAGCACAAGAAGGTCGATGTGTATTCATGGATAAAGAATAAGATGAGAGGTCAAGGGTAATATTCTATTTTTATTATAGAAATATGGACATATACTTTGTATACTAGATTTTCAAATTGTAGCATTGGCATCTGCTGTAAACAGTTAACATCCTGATTTACATTTGGCCAGATGGAAGGCAATCATTTTCCTGTTTAGGGGGCTATAGAAGGAGCCCATGGTATAGCCAAGTATGTTTTTCAAAACAAAGGGCACTCTGAAGCTACTAGAACATTTGCCCAAGTGTTCAGTTGAGACCTTTAAGTTCTGATAATAAATCAGAGGCGAGATCATTTTGAACAGAAATATACATTTATAAGATGTTAACAATTAGACATTATTTCCATTAAAACACTTGTTGTGATTTTCCTGCAGAGTAAGTTTCCCCCTGTGAGTCTATCTTTTAAAATCATATGACTGTCTGATGGAAGCTTTTGTATTCTTCTCAGAAAGGAGCCATGGGATTCCTCCAACTCTCAAGAGGTTCTCCATCACCAACATATTAGGGAATAGTTTTTTTTTTCCAGAATTAGATTATGAGCTAAATCTGTAGTCCAGTTTTTAAAGCATCTCCAAGTATCAGAAAGCACTGACAAACATGACATAATATTCTATTTACTTATCACTAACAGCCAAACAGCATATATTTTAGCTTTTGTATGAGTATTAAGCATATTTTGCTAAATATTTTACCAAAAGTAAACATCTAAAAGGCATAGGAACCAATGGGTGAGAGGAAGAGTAACAGGTCATCAAGAGAGGGGGGACTGTGTCAACACAATTTGAATTTTTGTGACTGGATATAATACAATTTTTTTTTTCATTTTGGGTGACTTCCTAAACCTCAAAAATATGTTTACTATGAAGGTATTGCAAATGGTACATGGAAAAACAGATTTAAAAGATAAACTTACTTGGGTGCAAAATGTGTTCAAATCCATTTTAAATAATTTTCCATGATACACAATTTTCGTGAACCTTTTGACGTCCTGTCACATGCATAGATTTCAAAATTTTATACCACAGCAAATTTCTCTTTTTTATCTGTTTCCCAAGAAGTTTTTTGATGTGCCCTACTATATACAATCTCCAGCAACTGCCATATGATCCTCAGATTCAGATTAAATTCCTAGCATCCTAGCATTCCTGTAGTCACTGCTTTGTCTCTGCCTCCTATTTCTCAGCTCTTCTACTCTCAGCATTCACATGGAACTTCTTTCAGTTGCTTGGTCTTTCTTGCTCGCTCTCTCTGGATTCTTTCTGCCTTGAGACTCTTGTTCTCTTCAATAAATCCAACTCCTCACACATTAATTCAAATACCCCTACATCAAGGTTGTTGGCTCTGTCTTGGTCAAGACACATTGCCAGGGGTTGGTGTTGTGGTGTAGCAGGTTGGGCCTCCACCTATGATGCCTGCATCCTGACTGCTCCACTTCAGAGCAGCTCTGTGCTGGTGCACCTGAAAAAGCAGCAGAGGATGGCACAAGTGCTTGGGCTCCTGCACCTACGTGGGAGACCTAGTAGAAGCTCTGGGCTCCCACTGTCAGCCTGGCCCAGCCCTGGCCACTGCAGCCATTTGGGGAATGAACCAGTGGATGGAAGCTTTCTTTGTCTCTCTTCCTCTCCCCGTAATTCTGCAATTCAAATAAATAAAAATAAAGCTTTTATTTTAAAGATCCATTGCCAGAATGTAAACCCTAACAGACCTTGATCTTGGATTTTCAACCTTCCAGAACTTTGAGGAAACACATTTATATTGTTTAATCCATGCAGTTAATGTTTTAATGTATTGTAACCAAGCTAATTATTAGCATTGTTTTGGGCAATTAGAAACACTGAACATACAAGGGTACTTCAAAAGTTTGTGGGGAAAAATATAACCACAAGGTAAGTTTATTTTGGTGCAAAAACTTTTTGAAATCCATGAAGAGCCTTTCCATAATATATATTTTCCATTAACATTTTGAAGATCTATCATATATTTTATTGGTAAATATATTTTGCAAGTGTGGTGTTACTGATTTCTGCAACGTATTATCAAGAATCAGGCTAAGGCAACATCTGATTTCTGTTGAAAAAAATAATACAAATCAGTTATTCTACTAATTCATACATAAAACCCAAAGATTCTATTATTTAACTATAAAATGGCTCCATATACAGTAATTCCCTAGATTTGGATGTTTGCCTAAAAAACTAAATTGATACCTACACTTCAGTGTTTATCTAAAAATATACCTCCCGATTTTCTTTTATAACCTCACAAAGCTATAAGTCATTGGAAAAGAATCATCAAGTCCTTTATCTGTTTGACCCTTCAAAATGGTTTCAATACCTTTTCCAAGGTCCCTCTTCACTTTCCCTTTATTTAAACCACTCCTTTAAAGTATGCGAATTAACTCCCATTCATAGCTTTTTGTATTCAACACAATCATCTCAATCTATCATGAAAAGTTCATCCTGGAAACCTTTTAATCCATCCTCTAGTCAATTTTTCACCCATGAAAAATGCATAGTTCATAGCAACAATGGAAAAAATTCAAACTAGTTTCGTTACTTTATATCTTTTGTTTTCATACACTTACAGAAATGTTACTTTAATATCTTTCCAGCCCCTCTTAAACCAGCTCTCAATCGCCTTTCCAGATGCACTGCTCACCATTCCATGACCCAGATGACTGATATTTAACAGATCATAGCACTTTGTTAATTTAGTGACTTTAGATCCCTGTCCACACAGGTAGAGAGGAAAGTAAAGTATTGTGTTGATTTTCCTGGCTCTGTTTCTATGAGGGTATCTTGGGCTGGCTCCTAAGCCTGCCTTTTCCATGAGACTCTGACTCTGTCCCTTTAGGTTTCCATAGCTCCCTTCTCTTTCATCCATTCTGACTTATCAGAAGTAATAGCTCTCTTGCTGGTTTATTTCCCTATCCTTGTGGCTCTTCTACATTCTAACCATCTTTGGAATCTATGTTTCTTTAAAGAAATCTTCTTCATAATACCCTAATTTGAGTGGGCCATCAGCTTTAAAGATTCTCCTTATGTATCCAACTGTAGAGCCTATCAGTTTACTACGACCTGTGTTTCTAGTTATTTGTGTGGAGTCTACATTTTAAAATGTGAATGGAGTTTGCTGTTAGCAAATAAAGAGTTCCAAAGTAGAGGCCAGTTTTTGAAGCATGCATGTGGTTTCCATATTTCCAAATTGTCTCATCCTTTTACAAACCGACAATACAATTTTAGAATTTGGACATCCATATATTATCTATTCAAACTGTTTTTCTTTGCTTATACTTTGATCTTGAGTGGCTTAGCTAAATCTGTAGGAGGTTGAAATTTCATTACTAAACACTCTGCTACTGTCTTTTGGAAATGCCAAGAAATACCTATTTATCATGTTCCAAATGGAAGAAGGAAATATTCTTACCTTACACATTTTTAACTGGCTTTTAATTGCTGTTGGCTCTGAAGCAGTGGTGGGTTGGGTTTTCAACCAGTTTTCAGCAGTAGTTATCATCTGCTCCAATTGTTGTAGCTGATTATAGAAAGTGATAATGCTGTTTTGATACTCCAGCCAGTGTAGTCTCTCACTTAGCAACTGGCAGAACTCTATCCACCGGCTGTTCAGCTGTTCCAAGGCTTGTTTGATACTGTCGGCATTAACACCCTCTAGAAAAAAAAAATTTTAAATCTTAAATATATGTCCTGAAGTCACAGGCTGAAAGATCTGAAAACCACTACATTGCAATTACAAAAGTATTCATCGTGTGATTTCAAATTAAACTATTTAGTGTTAAAGGTATATAAGTATGAAGATGATTTCTGATTACTGATTGCAAATTATTAGAGTAGCATCTAAGACAAATATGAATGTCATAAATAAATAAGATGACATATGATGTAGAAGTGTAGTATACCTCAATTTTAAAAAAAGTGGTAAAACTAATGGAGAGGTGGAAGGTTGATCATGAACAAAAACTTGTTGGATGTTTTCAAATAAATATTAAAAATAATATGTATTATGAAAATTAATGTGCAGAAACTAACTTGCTTTTTTACTTTTATAAATGAGTCTGAATTCACTGAAATATTATAATTTGTATGCTTATCTACACAAGGAAAATAATTTGTCTAAAATGAATTATTTTCTCTGCTAGAGAAGGCCAGAAATGGATTGATCATGGACCTAAGGAAGTTAAACAAACATTAGGAAAAAAATCTTTCTAATATGAAAAACTTTTCATTTATAAATGTGGATATTGATCTAAAAGTTTGAAGGTCATCTATAGGGAATGAAACTCAATCTGGAAAATGATATCAAGGATAAAACTGAACACACAAAATTATCATCATTTTAGAATATGCTGTTATAGTTTAAAATATATATATATATATATATATATATATATATATATATATATATATATTTGCCACAGTGTCTTGATTTTCCATGCCTGAAGTACTCTCATGGGCTTTTTAGCCAGATTTGAATGCCTTAAGGGCTGATTCTGAGGGCAGAGTGCTGTTTAGGACATCTGACATTCTATGAGTCTGCTGTGTATACTGCTTCCCATGTTGGATTGTTCTCTCCTTTTTAATTCTATCAGTTAGTATTAGCAGACACTAGTCTTGTTTATGTGATCCCTTTGGCACTTAATCCTATCCTTATGATCAATTATGAACTGAAACTGATCACTTTGACTAGTGAGATGGCATTGGTATATGCCACCTTGATGGGATTGAATTGGAATCCCCTGGCAAGTTTCTAACTCTACCATTAGGGGTAAGTCCAATTGAGCATGTGCTGAACTGTACATCTCCTCTCTTATTCCCACTCTTATATTTAACAGAGATCACTTTTCAGTTAAATTTAAATGAAAGATCTCTGTGAGTGAGATCCCATCGGAAAGAACGAGCCATCAAAGAAGGAGGTACCTTTCTCTGAAGGGAGGAGAGAACTTCCACTTTGACTATGGCCTTGTCTAAATAAGATCGGAGTTGGCGAACTCAAAAGGCTTCATAGCCTTGGCAACTCATGACAAGAGCCTAGGGTGATTACTGACACCATAAACAAGAGTGTCAATTGTTAAATCAATAACAGGAGTCACTGTGCACTTACTCCCCATGTAGGATCTCTGCCCTTAATGTGTTATGCAATGTGAATTAACAGTATAACTAGTACTCAAACAATACTTTATACGTTGTGTTTCTGTGTGGGTGCAGTCTGTTGACATCTTTACTTAGTATATATTAAATTGATCTTCTGTGTATAAAGATAATTGAAAATGAATCTTGATGAAGAATGGGATGGGAGAGGGAGTGGGAGATGGGATGGTTGCGGGTGGGAGGGAGGTTATGGGGGGAAAAGCTGCTATAATCCAAAAGTTGTACTTTGGAAATTTATTAAATAAGTTAAAAAATAAAAATAAAGAAAAATATATATATTCTCTAAAGTTATTTCCCTAAATTTAGACATTTTAGACACATTAGTTTTATATTTTCTTTCCTAACAGATGCAATATATAATGAAAAATATTGATTACACATAATATCATGCATTTTATTTTTAAAGATTTATTTATCTTAAATGGAGAGTGGTGGGGAGATGGAGAAATATCTTGCATTTGTTCGTTCACTCCCCAAATGCCTACAATGGCCAGGGTTGGGCCGGACCTAAACCAGGAGCAAGGAGATCCATGCAAGTCTGCATTATGAATGGCAGAGTCCCATGCAAGTGAGCCCTCATCTGCTGCCTTCTCAGGTGCATGAGCAGGAAACTATGGGAACACAAGAGTAGTCAAGACTTGGTCCCAGGCACTACAGTATGGGATATGGGTGTTCCAAGTAATGGCTTAACCCATTGCACAGCACCTGCCCCAAATATCATGCATTTTAAAACATAACTGTGTAAGATATGATAACATTCTTGTATGTTTGAAATAATGAATATTTGAATGTTTCCAATTTCTACATTTATCTACAAGGATGTCAAAGGGAGCATGAGCTCACTGTAAAGCTTTTCCTTCACTGGGGAGAGTTTTTAAACTACATTAGTTAATGTATCAAAACTGTGGCATGGATCAGATGCTTAGGAAAAATGTTTTGCCTTAAAATGAGTTAAAGTTGAATAAGCATTTTCAAAAAGGAAGTCCATGTGTTACAAGATGAGCCAAACTTTAACTAGGCTAATAAGAGATCTTAAGTAAATTACAAGTATGGATGGACTCCTGCTAGACTGAGTTTTATTTAACATTTGTCTAATAATAAAGGAACAGAGAAATATGTGCCCTGGAGAAAGGTCAAACTCATGAAGACTGCTAGCAAATGGAAAAATAAAATCCTAAGTTAATACTCAATATTAATAACATCTGTTATTCTTTTACAAAAGATAAACTATAATAAAGTGCCAATGGGTTCGGTGGTGACTATTGAAATTCAGGGACAGGTTTTAATGAATCATTGTTGAGCATTACACAAAACACTATATTGTCCCAATAAACATTAGGGTGCTAAATATTACTGCAAAAGGAACAAAAACAAAGGAGAAAAGTCAAATTTGTATAAGCCCATAAGACTATGAAATTATAACACTCTTATTTGCATATTGATCTTTGTAATTTAATATATTCAATTTTATGGAAGTCATGGGACTTCCACATAAAGGAGGACTTTCATGTCAGGATAAAGGGAGTGGCAGGCAGAAAGGTATTAGACATTAACAGTGGGAATTTTAGGGGGGGCTGTTTGGCATAGTGGTTAAGTTGCTACTTGGAACACACACAACCTATATTGGAATTCCTGGGCTTGAGTCTGAGCTCTACTTCTGGTTCCAGATTGCTGCTAATGTGCAGCCTGTAAGGCAGCAGGTGATGGCTCAAGTACTTGAGTTCCTGACATCCATGTGGGTGGGAGACCCAGATGGAGTTCTGGGCTCCAGGCTTTGGCCTGGCCCAGCCTTGACTGTTGCAGGCATTTGGAGAATAAATGAGTGGGATTTAATATCTTTTCTCTGTATCTTTGCCTTTAAATATAAAAATAAACATATATATATATATTATATATGTAGCAGAGTACTCACTATTATATATATTATATTATGTATTATATATATATACTATTATATATATTATCTATATAATAGTGAGTACTCTGCTACTAGAACTAAGTTCAAAATTGATGCCCCTTTACTAGACATCATCTAATCTCATCAAGTCTCACTTTTCTTTTTTTTTTTTTTTTTTTTTTTTTTTATTTATTTATTTATTTTTTTTTTTTTTGACAGGCAGAGTGGACAGTGAGAGAGAGAGACAGAGAGAGAAAGGTCTTCCTTTGCCGCTGGTTCACCCTCCAATGGCCGCCGCTGCAGCCGGCGCACCGCGCTGATCCTGGCAGGAGCCAGGAGCCAGGTGCTTTTCCTGGTCTCCCATGGGGTGCAGGGCCCAAGCACCTGGGCCATCCTCCACTGCACTCCCTGGCCATAGCAGAGAGCTGGCCTGGAAGAGGGGCAACCGGGACAGAATCCGGCGCCCCAACCGGGACTAGAACCCGGTGTGCCGGCGCCGCAAGGTGGAGGATTAGCCTATTGAGCCACGGCGCCGGCTCATCAAGTCTCACTTTTCTAATACAATATGATTAAAACAGAATCAACCCTGAGTTAATATAGATAATACTTGTTTAAATTGTTCTACATGTTAGGTGACCAATGAATAGTAAGGAATATCTATGTAAAGAAAACAGCAAAGAACATGTAGGAATTAAGAAAAAAGACTAGATCTCTCAAGTGTTGAAATTAGAGGGAGACAGATTCCTTTTGTAATAACTGAAAGAGATTATTTAAGAAAAATGATTGATATTTTAAATCATTACTAATTTTTATTATATAAATTGGAAGTAATATGAGATATAGAGCATAAATGTATAAATTGCTTAAGAAGTTTTATCAATAACTAGCAATGTACTGCTAAGAATTTTTAGGGATTCTTAGAATATTTGATCATATATTTGTAACTTTTTAAAATTGTAGCAAGGGACAACTAAACAAAACATTAAAAACAGAAATGACTAGCTGTATTATATATTAATCAAATGTTTAATACTTTAAAATAAAAAAATTCTAGATGTCACTAACAAAGACACATTAAACCCAGAGAATCATAAGCTTAATTATGAAAAATTTGTATATAAGCATTGCATTAATTAACTTGTGAACATGCTTGTTGTTAAACTAGAGTATAACTTGTCTTTCTAAACTGTAAGCCCCTCTAGGACATGTCTGGCATTATCTCATAGAGTTATTTTTTAGAATAGGAAGAGAGTAACTACTCTATACTTGCAAACTCGCCAAACACCAATTCAATAGCTTACCTCATATGAATACAAACATTAGCGAGCAATAAACACAGAATCAAAAAGTCATATATAGATATCTCTCTTTCTTCAAATGTGTTTTAAAATACTTGGGCAACGCATCAGAAGCATGTCATAACATTTAGAACATCATTCTTGAAAGAATATTAGAAATGCTATTTTTTGACTTTATGAATTAATTCTCATCCATTTGCCAGTACTACTGGTGACATAAGAACATCCATTAACCATTTCTAAAATAAATAAGGGCTCTACATGTTCTATAAGTGAATAATTGCATATGAAGAAGTTTACTATCGGGGCCGGTGCTGTAGCGCAGTGGGTTAAAGCCCTGGCCTGAAGCTCCAGCATCCCATATGGGCACTGGTTCGCGTCCCAGCTGCTGCACTTCGGATCCAGCTTTCTGCTGTGGCCTAGGAAGACAGTGGAGGATGGCCCAAGTCCTTGGGTCCCTGCACCCTTGTGGGAGACCCAGAAGAAGCTCCTGGTTCCTGGCTTCGGATCTGCTCAGCTCCAGCCCTTGTGGCCAACTGGGGAGTGAACCAGCGGATGGAAGACCTCTCTCTCTCTGACTCTCCTTCTCTGTGTGTAACTCTGACTTTCAAATAAATCATTTTTTAAAAAAGTTTACTATTATATATAACTATTTTGCATGTATTTCATAGAACTGTGTACCATAACTCAATTTAAAATTTTAATTTTCATTACAATTTTTAAGTTTAAATACCTTCAAAGTTTAAGTATCAATCATTTGAGCATTTGATTTTCAAATTTTTGTTAGCTGTTTCAGAATACAAACATTAATTCACTAGGCATTATGAACAATACTTAGGAAAACCATTTTGCAGTAGCACATTAGAATCTCAGGGATAATGGATCATAATCCATTCACATCTCACTTTCTAAACAACCCCTGAAATAGTCTATGAATAAATATATTGCACCCAGAGGAAATGGATCATTACTTGAAGTGCATCCATTAATTTTATTACTTGTGTACAGTGCATAACAGACTGTTGGAATAATTTTAATTGTGCGCCACCTTCCATGCAAGTACTTCAGAACTGCCACTTAAAGTGAAGTATTCCTCATCAAGTATATTCATCATTAGCCATGAAGCCAAGGCAGAATAATGCCAAACCTGTGTTTTCTGAGTTCTTGATTTGGAAGAATATTTGGAATAAGAACTTAAAGTTGTTAATAAGCAGTCTCCTATTTTTGTTGCATTTTAGATGAGGGTTATAAGTCCATTTGGTGTTCATTATAATAGCCTAAAGTGTCATAGAAATTTCTTCAGGAGTCATGAAAGGCTGATGCTAAATTCTAGAGGCTCCTGTAACCACACTGACATGTACACAACTGGTATTGTCAGTTTTTAAAATTGCTTTTTAAAATTAATTCTGTCAATCATCTATCAATTTATATCATACTCCAAGTGAGTACAAAACCAAAAAGTGTAGTAATATATCCCTTACTTAATTTTCCTATTTCTCAGGGCCAGCACCATAGCATAGCGGGTAAAGCCACCACCTGCAGTGCCAGCATCCCATATGGGTTCTGGTTCTAGTCCCCTGCTATGGCCTGGGAAGGCAGTAGATGACGACCCAGGTCCTTGGGCCCCCGCACCCACATGGGAGACCCAAAAGAGGCTCCTGGCTTCAGATCAGCGCAACTCTGGCCATTGTGGCCAATTAGGGAGTGAACCAGCAGATGGAAGACCTCCCTCACTCCCTCCCTCCCTCTCTCTCTCTGCTTCTCCTTCTCTATGTAACCCTTTCAGATAAATAAATCTTTAAAAAAATTTTTCCTATTTCTAAACAACACTGTATTATAAAAGGAAAATCTGATTCCTACTTATATTTGTTTTCACCACAGATTTCTCTCAACAACAGTTACTATGATCTCCTCCCTCCCCTCCAGCTTCTCTTCCACATACACACAAAACCAGAGGCTCATCCTTTTAGACAGAGTTAAGTCAAGAAAAATATTATTGGATGTGAACTCTTTGTAGAACATTATCCCAAGTGTTGCATGTAGGAAGAGAAAACATAACTCAAGTAACCCAGAACTGAGGGAGGAATAAAAAAAGAGAAAATGCATGCAACTATGGAAATTTATTCATTCATGATGGAGGGGATGGACTATGACAAATAGTACTATTTCAATGCCCCAAGAGTACAGGTCATTACCAAACTGTGCCTCGTTAAAATATAAGATTAGAAGAGGTACTGCTACTGGAAAATCCTTCACAGGGATGTAAAGGAAAGATCTTGATAAATTTGGTTTGGTGAGGACACAATCTGACTATAAACCTTTCCTCACTCATCTCACAAAATTTTGTGGCCCAAACTCAAACAACATCTTTCATGTCAAAGTCTTTAGCAAGCTATAAACCAAAATACAAAATACAACTTCATAGTTACTATTATAACTGAGAGGAGCCCTTTTCTGCTTTATTCTTCTATGCTATTTAATTATAATCCTTAGCACACTTACTATCAGGTATTCACCTTAAATACTATAATCTATCACTTATGAGATAATAGTTTTGAGATATTTTTAAGTCTGATATACTAATCATTACTACTTTACTTAAATATTTTCTTTATGTGATTGTCTTTGGGCTTTTTATTAATACACAGGAAATTAGTTGGAAACTGAAATGTCAAGCACAATTTAATATTAAAATATCATTAACCATATTGGATAATTATAGTATCTCCTCTGAAAGTTGTGGTTAAATCATTTTATCACTTAAAGAATGGGAACTGAGCTACATGTACATATGTTTTGAACTGAAGGTTCTGATATAACCATTTTGGTCACATCAATAGTCATAAGGGAAAACAATTTACTTAAACTGGACTTTTTCATTATACCTGGTGCATAAGGAGACTTAGGTATTCACACAGTATTATTTTACAGAAGTACTTAAGAATAAAGTCTAGGGGCTGGGGCTGGGGCTGGGGTGTAGCAAGTAAAACTGCTTGCAGCGCCATTATTCCATTTGGGTACTGGTTCAAGTCCCAGGTGCTCCACTTCTGATCCAGCTCCCTGCTATGGCCTTGGAAAGCAGAAGATGGCCCAAGTTACTAATTTCTTAAAACTAACCCTATGTTCCTAATCTTATCAAATGATGGTGAGATTCATGATGACTACATTAGTACAAACTTTTCTCCAATAAGAAATGGTTTTCTCCACCATCCAATACTTGGCTAATACTCCCCACCCTCATCCAACCAGTTGATGATTACTTAGGAATAGTAAATCAATTTTAATGTTCACTCAAATACAGAGTTAAGAATGACATACATAAAGTTAAAAATCATGCCAAAGTAACAAACATGATTTAGCTAAAACTCTGTTACTGGACTATTTTTATTCTATGGTTTTTATAGATGACTTTCTCTCTGACCAAAAGAACTGGGGCACACTTAAGCGAAATGTCCATGTATACTTTAAAGAATTCAAGCAACTTAGGCAACTCTCTTCTTCATGGTTTAAAAAAGCCCCAAATAAAGTAGTAAGAATCTTACTATCTGCATATTCTTCAAATGAAATAAAATACAAATTATTACTAAAAAAATCCAGATACAGTTAATATAGACTAAGCTTTAAAATTCTGTATAAAGCTCTTTGTGTTTGATAAAGTACAAAATGAAAATTATTTTCAAGTTGATAATAGGACCATGTGATCTTGAAAAACTGAACATACACTATAAGATACAGTGTTAAGATGTACAATTCCATTTAAGCAATAGTTTTCAAAGCCAAGTGAATATCTTTTCTTCTACATTGGAACTGTAGTAAATTCTGTACTTTTAACAATCTTAACACACCCTCACCTTTCCTGCTCTTCAGCACACTTCTTAAACTCCTTTAAGAATATGCTTTCATGAACAACAGATTTAGTTTTATGCATTTCCTAAGTAGTGTTAAAACTTCATTGTTTCACAGATGTTTAGAAATGGACAAAATGATTTCTCATTATGCCTCATATACAATTTCAGGTCAAAACTGAAGGAAAATAAAAGCTATGAAGACTTTTTTGCATGCATTGCTGTTTGATTCTGAAAACAAACTGAAGAGCTTCGAAGTCATACTAAAAATTTTTAAATGATATTTAATCTTTATGACAAGTTGTTTTCAGTAGAAAATTTAGTTTGCTCTGTAGGTATATGTACAGATAAAGTACAGTTTACAAAAAGGTTGTATTTGAAATATAACAGCTGGGACAGGTGCTGTTTTGCAGTGAGTTAAGTCGCCATTTGGGATGCCTGTATCATGGGACTGCTGGTTCAAGTCTCAGCTACTCTGCTTCCTGCCAATGTACCTGCAAAGTACTCCGTAATCCACATGGGGAGACATGGATGGAGTTCCTGGCTCCTGGCTTCAACCTGGCTCAGCCCCAGCTTCTGCGGCTATTTGGGCAGTAAATCACCAGATATCTGTCTGGCTGTCTGTCATTCTACCTTACAAGTAAATAAATATATAAATAAATATTTTATATAATAAACATTCTTCATGATTATGGTATTTCCTGTGTCAGGGAAGTATATATAATAGACATCCTTATGCTATTCTTTTAATATGCTTTCTACATATTTCTACATTATGAATATATTCTAAATGTTTTATTGTGGTAAATATATATACACATTTACATTAAAGATATATTTGTATTAGTGACATGTTATAACATTTTACAATAATTATTTGCTTTTATAACATTGTGAGGACAATATATATGATTAAAAGAAGCAAACATTTACATGAGATCCTAGGAGAAGTAGGGTGATTTGTGTCTCAATTTCCTCTGTATAAATAAAAAGAATGCATGTGTCTTACATGGTCGTGTGTTTTATTATAACTATATAGCCCAAAATTGATTCAGGAGATTTTGTGTTTGTAAATTTAAGAGCTTTACTAAAATAACTGTTTAGGATTATTTAGTAGATAAAGCTTAATTTGTCTTTCAGCTTCATGAGCCATGCCATTACATTTCAGTTCTTTGGCTCTATACTGGAGAAGTGATTGTAAATTAAAATAAGGAGTCCCTCTCAAATACTCCTAACAGGTACTCCAGGCACTCATTGTGTGACTGGCTTATTTCACAACTTATATAGTCATAAAGTAAATATTATGCAAATTGTTCTTTGAAAGCAAGAAAAACAAGAGAAGTTAGATTCTTTTTTTTCTTAGTAATTATGTAGACTCTATTATATAATAGGGGCAAAAGAGCTATGGTCACTTCAAGTTACCTTAGAAGTAGCCCAACCTTGAGCCTAATCATGTATCAGCTAAACCATCTCATCACTACAGAACAAACAGGCCACTTACAATATGGTCATTGTAGTCAGCCAAGTAGGCATGTCTCAAATGGCACACCCACTCCCCACTGCTCTTTGTATTTTCCTGCAGAGGTCTTATTATTTCCTAATCAAAAGTACCAATGCCATTATCTTAATTACTGGTTTATTTTTTCTTTCCTAGATAGAATTTAATCAATCAATATTTATTACAGAAATACCATATTCTGATTTTTCTGCATGACTCTCAAAATTAGCTATGAGGGCAATAATCTAGAAATATAATACTGACAATAATCACAAGACCATTTTAATCCTGTTTACAGATTCTATTAGCAAAAAATAAAAATAATTTTCTTCATTTCTAAATGTTTAAATTTTTAATAATTCATTGTATGTTGCTATCAGATGATTATGAGGTGAAATATGCTTGCTGTTTAACTACAAATGAGATCATTTACATGTATAGCTTTTATATCAACACACTAAAATGAAAATTTTATAATGTAGTTACTAGGGAGGAATTATATAACTACATGGATATTTTCAGATCCTATCATTTTATTTAACTATGCTGTGTAACTCCTCACTTCAGACCATCAACATGCATCTAAACAACAACCTATTAATATTTTTCATTATCTATATATATTGAATAACATGTTGACCCAATTCTCAGCTGTCATATTTGGTTGTTTATGTTTTTAACCAAATACAGTCTTGGGGCTCATTAGAAGAAAATGAATTGATTTCCTATGAAGATCACTGAACTTTTTAATGTCAACATAGCAATTAAAGCAAAAATAATTCATGCATAGAACTTATGCCTCAGAATACAGGCAGAATCTGGGAAAAACTGACATGCTCAATCTTTTGTTATGTTTGTTTATTATATTCTTACAAATATATCATTTGCAAATTGAAAACAATTCTTGAAATACAACTAGCTCACAATTTCATAAAATCACTTTTAATTGGAAATGTTTTAATGTCATGAGTATAGCGATAACAATTTAAAAGTATTTTGTTAACATTTTATGCAAATAACATTTTGTACAGAGTTTTTTGGGGTATCTTAGAAAATTTTAATTCATACTTTAAAAAGAAAAAAGTTTTTGGAAGCTTTGTGCTCTTACCTCACTCCAAAAGTGGGAAATTTAAAAATAAATGTCAACTCAAAGAAAAATTTTTTAAAGAGAGACAGATTTATAGTAACATGAAATATATCAAATAAATTATTAGGAAACTGGTATGATGATCAAGTCTTACACACAATTCAGTATGCTTGGAGAAATAGACAACAAAATTATTAAAAATCAGATTACAATCAACTTTACATATATTATATGATTGGTTATACTACAACTATTTATTCAAACATTGTTTTGTGAAATTATTGAGATAATGTTAGATTTCACTTTAAAATTTTTTCTATGTAACAGAATATTCCACTACACTCCATTTTCTTATAATAGACTCAAAGTTGAACTTTCCTTGATAATTTTCTTAGCATTAGGAAATAATAATAAAAATATAAACACTCCCTTTAAATCTGCATTCCAAAAGTGCTTGTCTGATATAATTTAGCTGATAAATATGAACCTATGTGTTTATCAAATCTCTAAGAAGATTATCTAAATCAACTTCATGTAATTACCATTCACCATCTGTTCCACCAGGGCCTGAGCTGATCTGCTGGCATCTTGCAGTTTTCTGAACTTCTCGGCTTTTTCTCGCTCTATGGCCTGCAGCATGATAGCAAAGGTGAGTATTTCAATACAAGGATTGTGAATCTTCACAGTAATTATAACGTCTACTTGCCCTTTCAAGCCTTAAGATATTTCACTCTGTCAGCTTATCATGTGAATCTAAAGAAGTTTTTTCTTCAACTCTTTGGCATTAAAATGCCAGTGAAAGCACGACATTTTAATCCTGAATTGCTAGTTTTTAATAACAAGATTACTATTTTTAACTTTTTATACAAGATTTTCTGATACATTTCAGTGTAAATCTGCAGAAACAATAAATTCTAACAATGAAAGACAAAGTGTCAGATATTTAAAATGGTATTTTTAAAGATACCACTAAAATTATTTATAAAAACATAAGAATATATTCAGTTTTTAAAAATTAAACTGAGAATCCAATAACTATATAAAGTGGAAAAAAGTACACTAGTATGAATAATTTAGAAGAAAAACATATATTTAAATATCAGACTGTTGGCTAATGTTTCTTTCTAAAAACAAAGTATTCTCATTTCTAAGGACAACCAGACTCATTTCCAAAGATCTTTCTAAGTTCCTTTGTCTATTTCTTACAATCAGAGAAAACTTTTGAGCTAATGCAAAATGATAAAAATTAATAAATACTAGTGTTCTGTAAAATTGAGGTTAGCTAATAATACCTTTACAGAAACAAATTGTAAACCTACCTTCTAAGGTTTTAATTGTTTCCTGGGTTTTAATTGTCTTAGGTTTAAATTGTAAAGTAGAATTACATTAGTATGGTAGTTTATTAGAAGTAGTTAATAACAATGTCATATGTCCTGAAACATGAAACATAACTAGCCACAGGAAAAACAAAGCTGCACTGCAACAACACCCAGTAAGGGTAACTCTTCTGAGACTAATAGCATTACAAAAACAATTACACTTAAAATTGAGCAGGGGTTATACTAAATCAAACTATTTTTCAAAAAACTTTCTTTAGATCTATGGTTATTTATGTAAATATTCCATTGTATATTATTGGAGTACAGTTTGGAGGGCATATAATATGTACACACACACTCTGCAACATCATTCTCTAAAAATTTGCACAAGAATAAAAATGTTATATATATCCTTGGTATCCAATATGGCACCCAATAACCACATGTGGGTATTGAGCCCTTGAAAGATGACCAGTGTGACTAAGGAAATAACTTTGAATTAACTAATTAAATTTAATTGAAATTTAAATAGTCATCTATATCCAGAATTGACAACTGTAAATATGAAGATCTAGAGTCTTCCCTTTGAAAGAACACAAAGATATTTACAAATGTAGATAATATAGAATGCTAGATGTACTTTAGGTGAAGTAATTATCCAGACTAGACTGTTTTCCAATCATATCAAAAAATACTTATAAAATAATCAATGCATTTTTACATCTTTGAAAAGACTTTAAATATCTATAACTAATTTAAAAATTATTTTAAGGAGTTTTGTATATGGGGGACCTCACAATATTTGGCTTCAAAACTTGTCTTAAAACTACAGCAATTTAAACAGTGTGATATGGGCAAAAGAATAGATCAATCAATGGAAGAGAATGGAGAGCTCAGAAATAGATCCGTGTTAATAGTATCAGTTGATATTTGATAAAGCAGTAAGGACAATCCAGTGGAGAAGAGTCATTTCAACAAATTGTACTTGAATTACTGGACATTCCTATAAAGAAATGTACATGCAGACCTATAACCTTCACCACTATTAACACAAAATGAGCCACAGACTCACATGTTAAATGCAAAAGCATAACACTCCTAGACAACAACACAGTGGAGAAAAATTCCAGATAATTTTGAGTCTGATATTTTTTTAGATGTGGTATCAAAGGGATCAGTCATGAAAGAAAGAATTGGTAAACTGGATTTTTTTTTTAATTATGGTTTGTGAAAGATACTGTCAACAGAATTGAAAGCCACAAACTAGGAGAAAACATTTGCAAAAGACTTATCTTATAGAGAACTGTTATTCAGATATACCAAGGGCTCTTAAAACTAAACAGCAAGAAAATTAAAAAATAAACTCATTATAAAAAAAAAAAAAGATACAGGGCTGACACTGTTGTGCAGCGGGTAAAGCTGCCGCCTGCAGTTGTGGCATCCCAAATGGGCACCAGTTCGAGTCCTGGCTGCTCCACTTCTGATCCAGCTCTCTGCTATGGTCTGGGAAAGCAGTATAAAATGGCTCAAGTCCTTGGGCCCTTGCACCCGCGTGGGAGACCTAGAAGAAGCTCCTGTCTTCAGATACGCCCAGCTCCAGCCACTGGGCCATTTGGGGAGTTAACCAATGGATGTAAGCCCCCTCCCCCCCCCCCCCAGCAGTGCTTTCCTTCTCTCTCTGCTTCTCTGGAACTCTGCCTTTCAAATAAATAAATCTTTAACAGAAACAAACAACAACAAAATAATCAGATGCAAGCCTTAACAAACACTTCACTAAAGAGGGCTTACAGATGACAAATAAGCATATGAAAAGATGCTGTATATCACATGTCACCGGAGAATTGCAAATTAAAACAAAATATCACTACACAACTATGGAGAGTCCAAAATTCAGAACACTGACACTGTCAAATACTGGGGAGCAGGAACATGAACTTCCATTCATTGTTGATAGGTGTGCATAACAGCACAGTCACTTTGAAGGATGGCTTAGAGGTTTCTTACAAAACTAAACCTACTCTTGTCATAAAGTCTAGCAGTAATGTCTACACAAAATCCGGCTGTGGGTGCATACAGCAGCTTTATTCTTAACTGGCAAGACTTGGAAACCAACAGAATGTCCATAATTTGTGAATGGATAAACTGTGGTGCATCTAGACAAAAAATATTCATCAATAAAAAAATGAGCTATCAAGCCATGAAAAGATAGGCATGAAACTTAAATAGAAATCACTAAATGAAATGCCAACATGAAAAGTCTACAGAACTTTAAGATTCCAAATATATGACAGTCCAGAAAAGGGGAAACTATGAAGACAATAAAGTGATCAGTGGTTGCCAAGGGCTGGGGGAAGAAAAGATAAATAGGTATAGAGAATTTTCACATCACTGAAAATACTCTAAATGATAATATCATGATGGATACATGTCATAATAATTTGTCCAAACACATTCAATGACAACAGTGAAGCTTAATGTGAATTATAAATTGTAGATAATAACGATATGTTGATGCAGTTTCACGTATTACAATAAATGTATCACTCTGGTATGGGATGTTGATAATGAGCACACTAGGTATGTGTGGGAGCAGGGTTTATATGGAAAATTCTGAACCTTCTGCTCAACTTTGTTATGAACCAAGAATTACTCTGAAGTTTCCTAAAATCTCAAAAAAAACCTCACAAATTAGAATTACTAGATTCAGTACAAAGAGATGAAAACACTAAAAGATCTAATTGTTAATAATAAAATAATTGTAATCAGGGGCAGCTATAATATAAAAATAGTAATTAAAATTTAGAATGCATGAACTACGAAATAAAGCACTATGAAATGATGATCTCTTTTAATTTAGTTGTTTAAAGTGCCCATAGCACAGCTGAAAAGATATGCTTTACATTAGACTTCGAAGGGCAACTTACTTTCTCTTCATTCGTTAAGAAATTTTCAAGGTAATAGGCGCATCTTACTATTGCACATTCCACTTGAAAATTTGAAAGCAGACACATTGCAACGTTTTGTGATTATGTGCTTCCAGTCCCACTCTAATTGCAAGTTAAAATTTCTAGATTGTCTTAAAATGCATTTTCACAGAGATGGTATTGAATTATCTTCACAAATATGTGAACAATCATGGAAGTTTCTAACTAACTGGTTGAACTGAAAAGTGCATGAAAATCAAGTAGCCACAACATTTGATTAAAAGTATATCCAGGCCAAAGCTCAACATCATGTTTTCTCAACTCTAAATTATTTGTTTAGAACAAATATTATAAATAATAACAGCCACTGAAGCAAAACAACAATCTAAGAAGTAGATACTGTCACTATCTCATTTTGACAAAGGAGGAAGATAAGGCACACAGATGTTTGTGCAAAATTTGTAAACCTTAACCAAACCACACTGAAAACAAAGTTCATCACACTGTTTTCCAAATTATAGCTTATGTGAATTATTTCAAAAGTACACCACAAGAATTGTGAAACAGAATGAACCAGCATTATACTATCCCATTTTACACAGAGAACGCTAAACATCAACAAGATTAACACATAAATCAAGTGTCATAGAATGGGAAAGTTTTTGACCCAGTACTAGAACTCCACTCCTCTATTCAGAAGTTCAGCTCTCTGTCCAACATACTCTATTGCTTCTGTGGGTACTTCAGTAGAAACTAATGAAACAGGCTTGAACATATCAGAATACAACTCATAATAAAAGTGAGCTTTTTGTTTAGATATATTCAGGGATATACAAAATATTTAACTATTAATTCAGCATGGGCACCAAAGTATCAGAAAAAATGGCTGGTCACTCAGAATGGAAACTGAAGGTCTATAAACTTATTACCAACTCAATATATAGCCCAAAACCTTCACTCCATCATCAGATGTTGATTATATGCCAACCAAGTAACTGGTGCATATTTGGAGTCATAGATCCTAGAAAGAACCAAATAATGGCCTATATATTCTTGTCAATATTTAGGTGACTTCTGGATTGTGTTAGGTCACATTATTTTAAAGAAGAAAAGAGTCTAGAACACATTTCATTTTTGACACAGCTGTTGATGGTTGACTAAAAATAAAATTTAGAGTAGCAAGGAAATCATAAAGAAGGTACTGACAGACAAGCTTTCAGTTGCTTTTTCCACAATTGTTTTGAGTTCTATTTCTACTTCTTACAAGCTGATTGGCCTTAATAAAGTGATTCAAATTTTCTAAGCTTCAATGCATTTTTAAGTAAAAATAAAGATACCTATTATCCATGCCTTTTGATATTAAAGGATAAATTACTTGCCAAAATGAGATAATTTTACATTAAAATGGGGAGCAAAGAATAATCCAGCTGGGACAAATGGCATGAAGCAAACTGAGACTGGGGTGAGGGATGGGCACAGCAGTTATGATGATGCTTCAGACAACTGCATCTCATATCAGAGTGCCTGGGTTCAAATCTTGGCTCTGCTTCTGATTCCAGCTTTCTTTCAATGTGTACCCTGGAAGGCAGTAGATGATGGTTCAAGCTTCAGTCCCTCCCACCCACATGGGAGACACAAGTAGAGTTCTGGGCTATTGACTTTTTCCTAGCCAATCTCTGGCTGTTGTGAACATTTGGATATTGAATCAGCAGATGGAGGATGTCTCTGTGTGCGTGCCTGTCTCTGTCTTTCTCTCTTTATCTACCTTTTGAATAAATAAATATTATTTTTAAAATGCTGAGACCGTCCAAGACAAACTGGAGCATGTGCTCATTCTAATTAAAGGTGATCTCAGTAAACTTAAAAAGAAGTTTAGGAAAACACTTTGACACAAGAACTAATTAGAATAGCTTACTTATGGAAATATGTGAAAAGGTGTTAACGGAGTTGACTAAATAAACACCTCTGAAACACCCCGGTTTCCAGGGGTCTGGCCATGCACCTACACATTCCCAATGAGACAGGTGAACTTCTGGAACAAAATGGTTTGACTCAGTAGTTCCTAGTATTTCCTCCTTCTCTCATTGTCTCCTAGAAACTTTTCTATATAAAGTATACACACACATACAACTGCCTAACCACTGATTTTCCCTCTATTTTTCATTGGTATTTACCACTAATATTCCAAATGTTTTATGTATAGATTTTACTGGATTTCCATCTTTCTCTCTGGACTGTAATGTAAACTATTTAAGGCCAGGCAGGTATCCTTGCCTATCTTCTTCTCCACTTCATCTCCAGTACCTATAAATGGCACCTGGTCCACAGTCTATACATAATAAGGTCTAGTCTAGCACAATTTCCCTTTATACAGTATGGTGGACTCTCTTCCTACTTATATTTCACTTTTAAGGTAAGAATTCACTAAAATTTCTGATAACTATACCTATGTACAGCAGTCACAGAACAAGCCTGTGGAAATAGAAGCTACAAACTCAATCAAGTAAGGCTGGATGAAACTCAAGTCTTCTAGAAATTGCATATTACATTGGATGTTGGGTACACAAACCTGTTCTCCACATCAAATTGTGATAATTGCAACAAATAATTACCCAACTAGGAAATAAACAGTATCAATCATGTAAAATCCTTAAGTCAAGAATTAATAGACTCCCATCTTCCTCTTCCTTCCAAGACTCTAATCCTCCTGTCTCCTCCATCATTTACACGCATACAAGGGTACACAGACACACGGTGTTTTTCAAAAGTTCATGGAAAATACGCATTACCTTTCAAACCCATTTGTCCACAGAATTTTTGAAATTCTGCATCACACATACATGTTATGTGTACATATACACATTTTAGATATATAAAAATTTCATTTATGTATTCAAAGATACACAGATCAGTTTTTTTGTTTTCAAGGTTAAGGGGATCGTCTGAGTGTTCTTCAAGCACAGCCTCCATTTTCTTTTAAGCATTTTATATTCAATATTAGTCCAAATATCTATTCAGATTTTAGCACTCAGTTATACAGGATGTTTTATCAGAAAAAGTCACTGATTTTCTCCTTGCCATGTACAATTCTTATTACAGCAATAACTACTGATAACTACAACTACCTCCTTGAAATCACCTTGTCCATAAAAACATCTCAGTCTCTGACGTTATCATTCTCTAATCTTTTTCTCAGCAAACTTGTCCAGCTTTTCTATGTGTCTGTTTCCCTTTATATCTCTGCTCACGATCTATGTTTGTGTGTATACATGAATATATGAGTTATACTTTTATTCTTAAAAAACCATATTTTATGATGAAACATACACTTCATAAAAAAGATTTATTTATTTGAAAGGCAGCATCACAGAGAGGCAGAGGCAGAGAAACAAAGACATCCTCAATCCACTGGTTCACTCCCCAGATGGCCACAACAGCCAGAGCTGGGCTGTTCTGAAGCCAGGATCCTGGAGCTTCTTCCTGATCTTCCACATGGGTGCTTGGGCCCAAGCACTTGGCCCATCTTCCACTGCTTTCCCTTTTTATATCAGCAGGGAGCTGGTTTGGAATTGGAGCAGCCAGGATCCAAACTAGCACCCATATGGGATGCCAGCATAGTGTGTGGCAGCTTTATCTGGTGTGTCACAGCACCAGCCTCTGCAACATATACTTTTAAAATGATTTACTGATATTTAAGAAATTACTTTACTAAATATATGTTTAATATGTGATCATATATGCTTAGAAACTTTTAATCTGATTCTAAACTATTTGGTGCAAATAATTTCAAGTAAATAATGCAGAAGACAAGAAACATATCAATGATCCATTCCATCAGGAATGGATTCTTAATTATAAAATATAATATGAGCTTCTGAAAATTCTTACTGATCATCTGGAAATTATGAATAGCAAAATGTAAAACTTGCATTGCAAAATAAAAGGCAATTGAATTCTGCAATACGGCAACATTTATTAGGAGCTGGCATTGTGGTGTGGTAGGTTAAGCTACTGCCTGTGACTCTGGCATCCCATATGGGCGTTGGTTTGAGTTCTCATTGCCCAGTTTCTAATCCAGCTCCATGCTAATGAGCCTTGGAAAGCAGAGGAAGATGGATCAAGTCTTTGGGCCCATGAACTAATGTGGGAGACCTGGATGGACACACACACTCCTGTCTTCGGCCTGGCACTGTGGCCATCTGGGGAGTCAACCAGCAAAGGGAAGATACTCATTTATTCATTCATTCAGTATTCATTCATTCTTGCTCTATCACTCTGACTTTTAAATAAATAATCTTTAAGCAAAAACAAGAGAAAGTTAATTTTATTATAAGTATACTCAAAAGTAAACTTCACTAACACTTCAGAGTTGATTTAAAGCAGGTGATGCTCTCTCCTCCTCCTGTTTTATTGACCTTTCTAAAGAATCCTCCTCCTCTCATGGTATCTTGTTGAATAATATAAAAGCTCTATATTCCTCCACAGTCCATGTTTTCTATTCACTTAATATTCTATAATGAAGTTTTATCCTTTGACAGAAATGTAATTTATTCATTTAAATGTTCATTCTTTACCTTCATCTTGGTAACAAAGGCCACCATAAAAGTGTCTACACAGCTGAAAAAAAAAATATTACTTCTGGGGCCTGTGCTGTGGTGTAACAAGTAAAGCCGCCACTGCACGGTCAGCATCCCATATGGATGCCAGTTCGAGTCCCGGACGCTCTGCTTAGGCTTCAGCTCTCTGCTATGGCCTGGGAAAGCAACAGAGGATGGCTCAAGTCCTTGGGTCCCTGCACACACATGGGAGACTTGGAACTGCTGGCTCTTGGCTTCAGATTGGCCCAGCTGTGGCCATTTGGAGACTGAACCAGTGGATCAGATATTTCTCTCTCTCTACCTCTACCTCTACCTCTCTGTAACTCTATCTTTCAAATAAATAAGCAAACCTTTAAAAAAAATATTGCTCCATATGCATTGAAATAAGTACTTGGCACTGCTTTAGGCAATGGATACAAAAAAATAAAAACAAACAATTTAAGCTGTGGCCCCTAATTCCTTAAAACAATTGAATCATTGTGATCACAGCTAGAAATCAGTCTGGGTGATTAATAGAAATCTGATCATTGTAGGCTTCACTGATGGAAGAGAAAAGATTGGTTAAAGGCTAGTTAGTTATGGTTAGACAGGGGTAAGAAATTCTGCTGTTCTATTTCACAGTACAGTGACTATAAATAATAAATGATAATGTACTGTATATTTTTCTGAAGAAGAAAAATGCTAGAGAAAAGGACTTAGAGTGTCTTTACCATGAAGAAACAACAAATGCTTGAGGAGCTAGATATTGTTACCCTGATTTAAATACATACTGCATGCATGAAGTGAAACAATACCCAGTGCTCCCCCAAATATGTACAATTTTTATGTATCACCTAAAAACAAAACACCTATGGGGCTGGTAATAAATAACTAGACAAAAAGAGAACACTTGAAGGTATTGATGTTTTATTGCTGGATGCATGTTCTGTTGTACATAGGCAATGGTGCTAATGAAAATACCCAGAGAGAAATTAGCCTATGTAGGAAAAACACAGGCTCTTTCACTAAGGCAACCAGGGGTTATCAGCACAAAACACACAATTTGAGAAATATTATTTTGACAAAGCAAAAAGCAAATTCATCTATTCTAAGAAGTGGGGGAGAGGTTTAGGAGAGCCATAAAATCTTGAAATAATTGTTGAGATAAATTCAAGAGAAAACTTACGAGAGAAGCACAGAAAACTTACGGAGAAATACTGATATGTCATTTAAGGAATGGAATAATGTCTGGCAGTGACAACATCTGCAGTGTGGTGTGATCATGCAAGTAGATGGCTGAATTGAGGCGATGAGGGAAATGGAAAGCTTGGCCAACAGTATGGCAACCCACATGAGTGCCGAGATTACTAAGAACTTTAGTGGAAAAGGTTGGGAACTTAGTGACAACAACATCAATGAGAAAATAAGATAATAAAATAATGACTGATAGATGGACACCAGGCATGACCTCAAAGGAAGAGAGAGTATCTTAGGAACTGACTGTATGCAATGAGGAACCAGCAATTCCATAGGAACGGGGATGTAAAAGAAGGAATTGTCATCATGGGGTTACTGAGGGTAAAACAGGTTCCATGCATGAAGAGAATGAATGTATAAATTAGATTTGCCCTAAAGAGGTGGGGGCAGATTAAGACAATATTGGAAAAAAAAAGAAACAGAATATATAAATAGTAGAATTGGTCTGGAAGGCCTGGAAAAGCCACTTGTGTGTGATAAGTAAAGCTTCTGTTTCACTTGTCCTTTCTAGAACCAATTCTGGGAACAAATGGCTGTCCAAGAGAAAAAATAAAATTAGATAAATATGAGTTATGAACAATGATAAGAAAGACAATATTGGAAGCCAGAGCAGAGGAAGGGAAGCAGAGGAAAGGTAGCAGGGAAGATTCAGAGATGAAGATATAAGACAAGACAGATGAATGGAGGTGCTTGCATTTTGGGTGTTGAATACAGATCCCAGGAATTAACAGGTAGAATCAAAAATTTAACAAAGAGAAACACATAGGACTGCCCTGAATATTTCCAATGGAATCTGGTAAAACACTGATTTGGTATGGATGTAAATAAGTATACATCTCCTAAAGATCTTAAAGCCTTCTGACCATGAAAGCTTGGTAGGGAAGCTTTCTACAGAACCCTGTACAAGGTCCAGATTCTCAGATACCTTACAGTGTCACTCTGTGCTCACAGGATGCAATTTTGTTTTATTACTAGTACACATTACAATGTACCCACTTCAAGAATTTGAATAGCTAGACTTCTATTACTTGAGCTAAAACTGATGAACTGTGTTGACACCGACATAATGAGAGAGAGAACATTTAAGAGTCTGACAAAGTCTCAAACCGTATCATAGAACATTGATTCTCAAATCTCTGTGTTCATCTGAATCAAATGTAGATTCTGATTCACTATGTGTGAGATTCTACATTTCTAACAAGCTCCCAGATGATGACAATATTGGCTGTCTAGGGATCAATCACATGAGTAGCAGAAAAATGCCCTAGAACTTAGCTTTTTAGCAAATGCATTTTGTTAATGATGTGGATAAAATGCATGGTCAATAGAGAAGGAAAACAACATATTTGGCTTTAAAAGTCCCATTTAAAAAAATATGAAACTGAATTGATAATGCCTGAGGGCATCCAAATTGAATAAAGGCACTTGAAAGGAATGATTGAATCTTGTGAAAGAAAAAAGGAGTTGCTGATATTTAGCCCTTTTTAACAGATGCCTAAACATGAACACCAATGGAGTTCATGGGAATGGCCTCCCACGAGTTCAAAATAACCTATATAAACTGTCAAATGAAGAAGTAACAAAATTAATGTATGCTTAAGCTGCATAGCCATCATCGTTACTATGTATTTCCCTCAGGATTTTTAATACATATACATTATATTTAGCCTGAAGGAAGTGTCTAGGTAAATCATTCCATGTCCTATTTTTTTTTTTTTTTTGACAGGCAGAGTGGACAGTGAGAGAGAGAGACAGAGAGAGAAAGGTCTTCCTTTGCCGTTGGTTCACCCTCCAATGGCCGCCGCTGCAGCCGGCGCACCGCGCTGATCCGATGGCAGGAGCCAGGATCCAGGTGCTTTTCCTGGTCTCCCATGGGGTGCAGGGCCCAAGCACCTGGGCCATCCTCCACTGCACTCCCTGGCCATAGCAGAGAGCTGGCCTGGAAGAGGGGCAACCGGGACAGAATCCGACGCCCCGACCGGGACTAGAACCCGGTGTGCCGGCGCCGCAAGGTGGAGGATTAGCCTATTGAGCCACGGCGCCGGCCCCCATGTCCTATTTTAGTAGGCAATTAAGAATGATGTTGTTATTTCAGAAAATGAGAGTTTAACTTGATAAAGGTGACTCATGAAGCATCAGAAAAGAACTTATATGATATTGTACTTTTTTTTAGCACTTTCAGTCTATCATGCTGACACTATTGATTAAATGCAAATAGCTTCTAGGTAACCATATAATAACAGGAGTTGTTGAATTTATATTCCTGAAATGCTGGAACTCAATTTCCCTGCTTGATCAAAGTTGTTTTAAGACAAAGAAATGTAATTACAAACAGATAAGTATAAGAAACATATCAATAAAATTTTTAATTATCTCTTAAAATGCCAAAGATGATTTATATTTTCATCGATTAAATATGACACAGGAACTTTAAAACTTATTCAGAGAATATATTTTGTAAGCACATTCCTACTCATAAAATTTTCCTCAAAATAAAGAATATGTATCTTCAAACATGTACACTTTGAAAAAAGATACTTATAGTTAATTTTATACTATCAGTTTAATTTTATAAGTAAAACATGAATATTGTAATAACATTTCTCATTTACTGAAACTATGTAGAATAGCCTAATTTACAATGCTAACATATCTTATACTGCTAAAAATAAAATTAAAATAGCTTTCTAATTTGTAAGAAGATATCTCTAATAAATGTTGACAAAACTCTTTCTTCCTAAATTATATACTACTTTCTCTCAGATATTTTTGTCATTGCTTTCCCAAAGTTCCAATCCCATTGCAAACATTATCTTATATCTGAGATAGTGTTATATGTGTAAAACTATAATAGATTTATTAATTCATGATTGCTTGAATGCAGAATGTGTACATTTACTTGTGATCTTTTGATAGCAAAAATTATCTGACATTCACAATATTTATTTAGCTTGCCAACTGCACAGTATTTACTCAGCTTGTTTGAAAGTCTCTTCCAAACTGTTGCCAATTATAAACCAAAATGAACATTTACAATACTTGAAATTTAAAAATCAATGCCCAGTTTAAAAATCAATTTCCCAGATGTCATAGCAACTTATTAAATTCATAAAAATTCATAAAATTTCCTATTGTGAAGGTCAAAACCACAGTTTCTCATAAGAGAGTAAAAACAGAAACCATCTGAAACCATAAGTAAGTAATGAGAGACTGGAATCTTTTAGTTAAGGTAATATAGTACATAAATATCTGGGTAATATAAATCTATTATAACTCATGACAAGTATGAATGACAATGAAGAATAACTTTTTGATGATAGTGAAATGATAAGTAGATTTCCAAGTATAGTATTTCTCATGGTACACTCTATTATTCGTTTCTACTCTATTTTATCCTATTCTACATTATTCACTTTTGCAAGCTTGCAAAGGCCCAGCCTTACATAAAAGAACATATGAAGTGGAATAATTATGAGTCTATGTTATAAAGTTGTTAATTTACAGATAAATAATATATAAGTTAAAGAAGGTTTATGAGTCATTCTGTTCAGTCACAACAGAATCAGGAAAGATTTTTCAATGCTAAATTTTATTTTGCTCTTTATCTATGCTGCATTTTAAAGGTTAGCAAACAGCATTATATCATAATGCTCTAATCCCCTCAACTCTAATAGATTCAAAGATAACAAAGCAGGGAGTTTATAAACAGTGCATAAAGTAGGAAAATGCATAACAATTAGTGTATAACCTACATTGACTTTTTCCTTCAGGTCTGAGAAGTTGCCCTCCTTTCGATAGATTGCAAATTCAGGACTCTGTAACACAGCTTCTGAGCGAGTAATCCAACTGTGAAGTTCAGTTATATCGACATCCAACCTAAGACAGCAAAGAATAAAGGTCATTATTTCTTGATTATCTTTTTCTTCTGTGTGGAAAAGAAAAGCAATCTATCCCCATTTATCATTCTCATCCCCATCTGAGACTCCTACCTGATGCTTGATTACTGTTAATAACACCACTATTTCCGTAGTTAGGTAGACTCAAAATTTGGATTCAGCTTTGATCTAGAGTCTTCTGATCATGGGGATCATTTTAGCCATTTCAATGTAGCAATCACCTCTCAAGTTTCCGTTATAAGCATAAACTATTATCAAGCCTCTGCTTGAATGTTTGCACTAACCGAAAACTTACTGCTTTCCAAGATGACTCTTTTGTGAAGTGTTTACAAGAACTCCAAAATTCCTATTGGTGACCCCCATGGAACTACCCTCTGATATTCCTGCCCTCACATATCGTATAATCATATTAGTCTATGTTTGCTCATGCAATTTACTAGGCAACTTGGATACTAGTAAGAATAATTCAAGTAGGAGCTACACAATGCTTGCACATTGGAGCTTTTCCTCTTAGAACATCTACTCTGAGAAGACAACTGTTGCATAAGAAATCCAAGATAATACACTAGAAAAGTGTTGTGTGATGACCATGCTTTAAGAATGTTTGTACAGGGGCCATATAGAAGAGTGTGAGCTGCTACCAATGTGAATAAAGCCTTCTTTGATCTCCTGACCTATCTCTACTCCTGCTGCATGCAGTCAAATGAGTACTCAACACAAGTTTATGTCAACCAAATGAGGAGACACCACTTAGAACCAAAGAAGTATTCAAAGGAATCTTGTCAACACTGTAGAATAGTGAATTATAAATAGCTGTTTAGCCAATAAATCTTCTTCTGGGTTATGATACTGCAATAAATATCTAATCACCTGCCCCCCCTTTTCAAAATTCTTTTTCTTTTGAAGAGGTCTTTGGAGTGAATGAACTATTCACTCTGTTCAGGTGATTCTGATCTAGACTAGCCAAGACAGGGAATCCATCTAAATGCCCATTAACATAATGAAAATGGGGCATTCTCATATTCATAATGGATTATTATTCAGACTTAAAAGGAAGGAGATCTCATCTTCTGTTACATCATCAATGAACTTGAATGCTGGTATTGTGGCACAGTGGGTTAAGCTGTACCCTAGGACACCAGCATCCCCAATGGGCACTGATTCAAGTCCCAGCTGTTCCAATTACAATCCAGCTCCCTGTTAATACACCTGGAAAGGCAGAAGATGGCCTGAGGACCTAGGCAACTGTCACGCACATGGGAGACCAGAATAGAGTTTCACACTCCTGGCTTTGGCTTAAACTAGTATCAGCCATTGTTGTCATTTGGGGAGTGAACCAGCAGATGGAAAATATTCTCTCTGATTCTCATTCTCATTCGCATTCTCTCTCTCTCTCTCTCTCTCTCTCACATACACAAACACACACACACACATCTTGCCTTTCAAATAAATAAATCTCTTAAATACATAAATTAATTTGGGGGACTTTATACAAAATGAAATAAGCTAGATACAAATGAATGCTGCATGATATTACACAGAATCTAAAATAGCCGAACTCACAGAAGCAGTGAGGAGAATGGTGGTTACCAGGGACTACTTAGGGGAGTTGAGAGAGGAAATGTTGGCCAAAGGATATAAACTTTAAGTTAGGAAGAGTAAGTTCAGGAAATATATTGTACAATATGTTGGCAACCGTTAGTAATAACATACTGTGTATATGAAAATTCCTGAGTATGTTTTAAATATTCTCACCACACAAAAATATGTATTTGAGGTAACACATATATTAGTTTGATTTAATTATGTACAATGTATGTGTATATAAGCATCACATGTATAATTTGCATTTCTCAATTAAAATAATTAACTTTTAAAATAAATGTTAAAATCTTTTCCCAAAGGGCTAGTGCTATGGCGTAGCAGGTAAAAGTGCTGCCTGCAGTGCCAGCATCCCATATGGGTGCCAGCTCAAGTCCTGGCTGTTCCACTTCCAATCCAGCTCTCTGCTATTGCTTGGAAAAGCCATAGAAGATGGCCCGTTTGGGCCCCTGTGCCCACGTGGGAAAAGCTCCTGGCTCCTGATGGGCCCAGTTCCGGCCATTTAGGGAGTGAGCCAGCAGATGGAAGACCTCTCTGCCTCTGCCTTTCTGTAACTTTGCCTTTCAAATAAATAAATAAAAATCTTAAAAAAAAAAAAAAAAAAAAAAAAAAAACTTTCCCCAAAACCATAGGCTTTAGAGAGTAGTCATGGATGTGGCTGCAAAGGTGATGAGGTATCTGTGAATCATTTGGAACTTCAGGCACAATTCCAAATGTGTGGACATTTTTCTTGAGAAAATTTTCTTAGATTTTAATCATCTATGAAAAAGGAATTTAGATCTCATTTAATTCAACAGTTTATTAGTCAAACAAATAAACATTATTAGAAAATAGATGACTTACTTTTCATAGGAAATCTGTGGAGCAGAACTAAAATATAAGATTTAAGACACCCAGTGAGGTATTTTTTTCACAACGCTTCACCTTCTTCTCCATTACAACCCTCAAATATCTTGCATTAGTTCTCTAAATTCATTAGAACATACTTGATGTCAGCTACTTTACTCCTAATTACTTCAATGGATAGCTGATGTTTTCTAAATATCTCAGTTTCCTTAAAATTTGGCATCTAAATGGAATGCATTAATAGCGTATTAGTATAACCAAAGAAAACAGACAATTATCTTCTTGGTTTACAATACTTCACTTGATGAAGCCTGAATTTCAATGTTTCCACTTTAATATTAGAATTTCAAGTCACATTGAAGCTAAATAGAACTAAAACTTAGAATTTTTCATAAAAAATAACTTTAAATAATTTTTTTTTGACAGGCAGAGTGGACAGTGAGAGAGAGAGACAGAGACAAAGGTCTTCCTTTTGCCGTTGGTTCACCCTCCAATGGCTGCCAAGGCTGGCTGCGGCCAGCGCACCACACTGATCCAAAGCCAGGAGCCAGGTGCTTCTCCTGGTCTCCCATGGGGTGCAGGACCCAAGCACTTGGGCCATCCTCCACTGCACTCCCTGGCCACAGCAGAGAGCTGGCCTGGAAGAGGGGCAACCGGGACAGAATCCAGCGCCCCGACTGGGACTAGAACCCGGTGTGCCGGCGCCGCAGGCAGAGCATTAGCCTATTGAGCCGCGGCGCCAGCCTAAATAAGTTCTATCATAAGTTATCAACTCTAACTAATTGATTCATGAACTGAAATGCCAAAATTTTAAATTATATAGACCTGTTAGAATTTTCCATGATAACTGTAGGCTATTGTTTCAAAATTAAACTAATATAGAATTTCAAAGAATCTAGAGCACTTACAAAAATATATTCATATGTTTTATTCTTACAAAATTCTGTGGTTATGTATCACTAATAAGCCTGCTCATATAAGGAGATACCAGCTCAGAAAAATTAATTAGCCTCCAACTCTTTGTATCATGTGACAGGATTTATTTCATCTAATCACCACATATCCTTCACCTCAAAGAAAGGCCGATTCATAGTAATAAATATTTACTAGGTCATTTTTCCTCAAGATACCCAACTAGAAATTAAGAAAATAGGAACAAGATCTCTTGAAACCACAGATCACTGAAAGCCAATATTCTCATTTATATCCGTAAATTCTTATCGATTTTTATTTTATCCAACATGGTTGCCATCCTGACTTTTGTTTTATCCATAAGTTTAATTAAAATGTTTCCTATTTTATTCATAATGTTGATTTAAAAAGAGTGTCCTGTTGCACGTTGTATGAGTCACTCCACATCCCTACTGCCACCACTTCACTGATGTTAACTCACAAAATCAATGTTGTTTGATTATGGTTGTTTTGCTACTCACCAAATCCAGGGAATCATATTCTAATCAATCAATATGTATGTTTTTCACCTGAATGTCCTATGAAAGACTTTTTTTTTTCCTTTTTCCCAACCCAACATAAAATCCCTGCATCTTCCTGCCTGCAGGAATTCATTCATTAGCACATACAATATCTATACAAGGAGCTGGAATGTTAATATTTCAGGAGTGACCCTTAGCCAGCAAGAGTTTGCAGTTGGTAGAAAAATATCCCAGCTCCTTTGTATCATCCTGAAATATGACACATAGTATCTCAGAGGGTTCTCAGTAGGTATGAGACCCAGTGCCCCACAGCAAAAAGCTTGACCCTTCTTGTGTATCATCCCCTGTTGGCTGTATTTTTTCCTTACTTCACTTCCCTACTTGGCTTTGTGGGATCAGTTTCCAAATAAACAACTTGCACCTAAATCCTTGTCTTCAGATCTACTCTTAGCAGAACCCAAACTAAGGCAATGATCATTAGCCTCAAATGAACCCAGATTCCTGCAGTTTTTTTCAACTTGAGCTCTGACTCATTCATCATAAGAACTATTTAAAACTTTTCTTTCCAAAACTCTCAAAGCTCTGACCCACCATCCTTCTCCAGCTGTCTCAGCAGATGATCTTGTTTCCTCCTGTACAGAGAAAACTACAAATATCAGCTTCAAATTTCTTTTACTTATTATATCCAAATATTCCATTTTGTCTGCATGTGCAGCCAACCTTCTCATTCCTGTTTTTTATATTTGAATGGTTCTTTTTTTTTTTTTTTAACCTAAAGTCAATCCTCTTACTTACATTGTGCACATTATCCTCTCATTTCTTTTTGGATATTTTGGTCCACTGATTTTCTATTATCTATCCACTGTAAACCTACTGCCTTCCTCTCAATTATAGTTTTCATATGCAAATTTATACACATTTTACTAACTCCTATTTTTTAAACAATCTGGACTTCTATTCAGAAAAGCTTTCTGAAAGAGTTGTCTAGCTTACTGAATAGGGTTCCTCCTTCCTTTGCACTCTTGAATCTACTCAATGTTGTTTTCCAAAATAAACACAGCTAATAAAGTGATCATGTCATTGAGGCTGATGGGGGGTTTCACTCTTTTGCTATTTAGTAATACTTATAATATTGACCATATTTTCCTTTTTGAAATTTTTCTTCCTTTACTTCCATGATGCAACTCCATTCTGATTTGTCTTCTATATTCATTTTTTTCTTTATACCCTCATCCTCCACTATCTTGTAATTATGGAGATTAAGACTCAGTTAATTATCAATCTTCTACCCTCCTCTTTTATTCTCTGTTGCTAGCAATCTCATCATTGCTCATGACTTGAACTACACTCCACACATCAGTAGCTATAATACACTCATCTCAAATTCAGGCATTTCTGGTGTGCTAACTATATAACCATCTTTCTACTATATATCTCTACTTGCACACTGTAAATTGCATCCAACATTAGATGTCAAATTTTAATGTGTGATATCTCATAAAGTGGTACTCTACCAGTGTTCACCAGATCTGTGGATGGCATCACAATCTATCATCTTTGATATAACCCTTTCTGCTAAGGTCTGAGTGTTCCATGTAGTCTAAAATTCATATGATATTATGAGATGAGGCATTTGCTTAGATCATTAGGGTAAAGTCTACAGATTGGATTAGTACCCATACTAGGACTGAAGAGACCAGAGTTCTCTTTCACCATGTGAAGAGACACCAAGAAAGCATCACCTATTAAATAGAAAGGCTGCTCTCATGAGAAAGCACATCTGCTGGTAGCTTGATCTTAAACTTCTCAGACTCCAGAGATGGAAGAAATAAACTTATGTTGTTACCACCAAGCCACTTAGTTTATGCTATTTTGTTTTGGGAGCATGGACAAAGGCACATTTTTCTTCATTTTTAATTTTTTTGAAAACCCTAAACCATCAAACATTATATCCATATCTCAAGATATTTAGAGACAGTATTTTAATTAGTGTTGCCAATACATGGGACCAAATTCAGTAGCTTCTCAGTTGGCCTCCGGGAAATCTGTCTATAACTCTCCAACCTAGTGTGTTCACTAACCATCAATATTATTTCTAATATTATATCAGATATTTACCTCATTCATAATACTACACAAATACTATCCCATTTCTTAGGACAAAGAATTCTAATATGGTCCTGTATTATGTGCCTTTGACAGATATATTTATTCTCTATTTTATCCTTTATTCAAGCACTTCTAAATAAATCTCCCTTCATGTTTCTTAGGAGCTATGTTTCTATCTTGCCCTCCACCAATAGAAAGAAATCCTTCACTGACTATATATCTGTCCATTAGAAGATTTCCAGTTTAAAGATTTAGTTTAACATAATCCACTTTTGGCACTTTGTTCAAATTTGTCACCTTTCCTTTAAAGTGGTCTGACCACATTACACAATCCTCTGGGACTCACACATGTGAAATGTGAATATCCTTCAGTCATTGCCAAATTCACCATTTAGAGTCGATCCCTTGGGCTTCATACCTCTTTGATCCAAACTTTCTTTTTTTTAAAATTTGAAAGATAGGGAGAGGGGGGAAAGAAGGCAGAGGAGGGAGGGGGGAGGCGAGAGGGGAGAGGGGAGATCATGAATCTGCTGGTTCATTCCCCAGATGATGCAATGGCCAGGGACTGGGCCAGGTCAAAGCCAGGAGCCAGGTCTTACAGGTGGATGGCAGGGGCCCAAACACTTGGGCCCTCATCTGTTGCTTTCCTCAGGACATTAGTAGGGATTTGGATTGAAACACGAACCAGCACCCATGTGGGACGTCAGAGTTGCAGGTGGTGGCTTTACCCTTTATGCCACAATGCTGGCTGGGCCCCACCCAAACTTTCTCTAGAAAAGATAACCAACTTCCACATATAAATCCACAGAACTCAAACTTGGCTCAATTTACTATGCTGGTATCATAGAGGGGAGAGTTCTGCTAAATCCTGTGTTAGAGACAGCTTTCTACTAGACATATAATTTGCATTGGTCTTGTTTGTACATGTGTAATAATTATTCTCTAGTGCCACCTCCAACCCATTGCAAAAAAAAAAAAAAAAAAAAAACAGAACAAGCTTCTTTACTGATTTTGGAAGTAAATGATTTTCTTTCAAAATGAAACATTGTAACACTTTTAGATATATTTCTTTCTGAAAAATGTGAAATCGCATGGTTCCTTTTAAAGTACTCAAATATCTCCCCATTTTTTGTCACAAAATATATACTAAGTGGTTAATATGAGCTAGATATGGTATTAACTTCACAAACACCAAAGATGAGAATGCATCAGTCCACATTATGAAGGAGTTTGGTTTAGGAAGCATTCATCTGACAAAATAAAATATTGTAGACACACAACTGGGGCTCAGATCATGCTGGGCTTTTTAAAAGGATAATCAAAAACACCTTTTCAATGAATTAGGATTAAATCACCTTCTAGACTAGAAACTCTGCCAAGTAAATTTGTTATCTCTATACAATGAAGTCTTTGTGAAGTTAACACCATGGGAACCGTCTGCTTGCTGCTCAGTTGGTGAAAATTTTAAGGGAGGCCTGGACACCAGTTGGCATGTAGTTCTAATAATTCAGATCAATTCAAGCAACAGAATGGGAAATTCTACTTAGAGGTCTTCCCTCATTCAAGTTCTTGTTTGATTTCCTAAGTTTTGAAAGAAATTACAGAAGAGGGTTAAATCTCTCTTTTACATAAGAATCCTAGGAACAGTGAATACATCGATTTTTTGACTTATGGAATTTTAAAGATTTCAAATTTTTCTAAGATGCAGAGTATTTTGTCTATTCATAGGCACATATATGGTTGTGTTACAATTCCTTTCTCAAATTGAATGGAGCAAAATATCAATGAGTTTGTACTATTCTCATCTGTCATACTTTATATTTATCACCATTATCCTTGTGACATCTTCATTCTTTGGAAAATAGTCCAAAGCAAGTTCCTACATGTTTTAAGCTTTGAGCTATTCCTAACACAATCCTATTTTTACATTTATTTTTTGCTGTTTCCATTTGGGATTACTGCTTCAACAATATCTCTGATTTCATTGGTAAAATATTTTCTGTTCCAATGCAACAATTGACATTCAACACCATCACTTAGAGCTCTGGGAGTTAACTGTCATCTACTTCCATTGTTTTCCCTCCTATATTCTGCCAGTGGACATCTCCACCAGGGAGGATGGAAGGGTGAAGAGGAAGCAGAGGCAGAGTTTCAAAGACCTCCCACACTCTCCAACTGAGTGCCAACGGACCATATTCAATAGTTAAGCTCTTTGATGTTTCTAGTGCACAGTGATCACAGTCTCCTTCCTGGATCCTACTCAGATTCTTGTTTCCCTAACAAGTGCACATTTATTTTTCTCCCCTGTATCATCAGCAGCCTTGCTTCATTTGCATTCTGTGGTTTGTCCTGTAATCCTCAAGTTTTTCACTGTTATTGAATATTCTTCAGATATCTATGCTGAGATGCATAGCAAATTAAGACTCTTCTGATTTGAATCTATACATATTCATGAAATGAGTGCTATCTACTCTTTCCAGTGCTTTGCTGGTGGTATTTTTTCTATCACACTTCGTACTACCTGGGGCTGTGTACTTAATCACCAACTAAAGATAGCATACAGATGTAACTCAGTTACCTTCTTGAAAACCCTTAAGGAAAACTCTAAAGAGTTGTTTTCAATATCATACTGAATTTTGGATTCTGTGCATGTATTTTCACTTTTTCATAAGATTACTAATTTCCACTAGCTCTTTTTCCCCACTTTAAAAACCCACATGAAACCATTATTAATGAATGGGATAGATAGTAAGTTATTCATAATGGTCTCTTATAAGAATCAATGAACAAATATATTACTTATTACTTATCTTACACTCCTCACACATTTTACTCTGTATCTAATATAATTCTGTCATCACAGACCATCCCTTACTTCAATCGAGCTTTATCCAAATTAAAATCCCATTTATCTAATAAGGAAATTATTCTTATTCTGTTCACAAGATGATTTTTCCTCCCATAATTATCAATGCATACTATGTCCTATATTCAAGCATAACTTAAAATCTGATCTTTGTTACTTATTTATGATTATCAGTGAAGTAACAATTTTCCATCCTTTACAAATGTATTCATCTTAAACTCCTAAAACTAAAATTAATGGCGTTCCACAGTGCAGAGAAAAGATGACACTGAATTTTTTAATTCACAAAGAATTTATCACTAAAACAGAACTGTTATTTCAAAACACCTTCCATTACCTAGAAGTTTCAAAATGCATGGTATGTATCTGCTAAACAGTCAACAAATTAAAATTTTTTTTCAAGATCATATTGTATAAATAGACTCAACTTCATCTGGTAGAATTTCCCTTAAACATGATACAAATTAAGTCAATAGTCAATATTGGAAGAAATAGGAGAGAATATATGTGTAAAAATATTTAAAATAAAATATAAAAGCACAGAAAAACATCCTACAGAATTCTAGAAACTCATGTATTTTTAAAAAGTTGTCAGTTTTGAGCTGTCACTATTATACTGTTGTATGGACCTTCTGCTTTTTGATAGCTTTGTTTATTATGTTAGAGGAGCCTCTTAATGGGCGCTGATCATATTCTGGTAATTTTCTGTGCAGTATCTACCATATAAAGCATTAAACTAAGATGGCCCACTTACACTACAATTAATCCCCTAACTTTCAATATACTGTTTGAAACTCATCATTACCAAATGTATAAAATTTAAAGTAGAAATCTTCCAAATTTCCAGACATAACTAATTTGATTAGTGAGCTGAGTTTATGGATGCTGTATTACATGTCTGATCATCTTTAGAAACAGAATTTCATAAAAAATTACACATCTAACCCTTAGAATCCTGAAAATAAAGTGCTAATGCCTATGAGATACGTTAACCCTTGGAAAATGCTAGGCTTCTAGGTATAGACTAGGTAATTTATTAACTAGTTTTCAATGTATTTTTTAATTAGCTAGGAAGTTTTAATATTAAGAGAAATAGAACTATAATTCTTAATTTTTTAATTTATTATTTTATTTAAATTCATTGAAAGGCAGAAGTAGACAGACAGCAAGTGAGCACCAGGCAAGCACAGATAAAGTTTGCATTCATTAGTTCACTCCCCAAAAACCTGCATTGGCTGGCAGCCTAGAAATTTATCCTGGTCCCATATGGGGGTGGTAGGAGCCAAGTCCATGGCCTCCCAGGGTCTCCATTAGCAGGAAGTGCTACTCAAGAGTCAGAACTGGAAATCAAACTCAGGTACTCTGATGTGGGCATCCTAACCCGTGTTTTAACGGCTAAGTGAAACACCTGGACTTATAATTTTTTGTTGGTATTAAGATATGGAATGAATTTTTTTGGAAGTAACACTTTAAAATTTCATTGTTGGGCCAGCACTGTGGCTCACTTGGTTAATCCTCCGCCTGCGGTGCTGGCATCCCATATGGGTGCTGGGTTTTAGTCCCGGTTGCTCCTCTTCCAGTCCAGCTCTCTGCTGTGGCCCAGGAGGGCAGTGGGGGATGGCCCAGGTGCTTGGGCACCTGTACCCGCGTGGGAGACCAGGAGAAGCACCTGGCTCCTGGCTTCAGATTAGTGCTATGCCGGCAGTGGCAGCCATTTGGGGGTGAACCAACAGAAGGAAGACCTTTCTCTGTTTCACTCTCTAACTCTATCAAATAAACAATAAAAAAAATTTCCATTGTTGCATTTTAAATAATCATTTCTTCCTCAGAGCTTTAGAATATGAGAGGACATCTTAATTCTGTGTGGCTAGACAGTTACTTCCCTGATCACACGTATCTAATGACCTCCTATGCATCTCCCAAGGTTCGACTCAATTGTGAGATGATCACCTTTTCCCTGTATCTCCCCTTCATCTTCTCTTGTGGAAAAAAGCTTCATTTCCCCTTCTTTACATTTCTGCGTGGTATTTACTTTTTAAAAAATTAATAGACTGTAGATTAAACATGAATTGGATCTAATAAGATATCATATGAAGTTCACTTAAATCCCATTTAGTGTTTATTTTTGGACTTTAAGATATACTCAGAAGGGGCCAGCACTGTGGCATAGTGGGTAAAGCCTACGGTGCCTACATCCAATATGAGCACTGGTTCAAGTCTTGGCTCCTCCATTTCCAATCCAGCTCCTTGTTAATAACCTGGGAAAGCAGTGAAGGATGGCCCCAAGACCTTGGGTTCCTGCACCCACGTGTAGACTCAGAGGAGGCTCCTGGCTCCTGTCTTTGGATCTGCTCAGCTCCAGCCTTTGCAGCCATTTGGGGAGTGAACCAGTGGATGGAAGACCTCTCTCCCTCACTTTCTCTCTGTAACTTTACCTTTCAAATAAATAAATATTTTTAAAAATATAGTGAGACAGAAATAATTAATACTCTTCCTTTTGTATTATTATGAAAGGGGGAAATCCTATATAACCAAGAGAAAACAATCTAACATTTACATAAGTAGCCCTTCCACCTAGAAGGTTTGAATACACTCTCACAGATGTGCGTATGTGCGTGTTTATTTATTTAAAGTGGGTGTGTTTTCCTTGGTGAGAGGGGGAATACAGGGCCACATAATTACCTTCATTTTTTAAGGCACTGGTTGTGTATGTCTAAGGCAAACTTTAAATGTAAAATTGATATCATATACTGTAAAATGTATTGAACTGGAAGTTAGGTGCTCTGGGTTTTGTAACCTGATCTCTTAATGCATTTCCTTGGGGAATCACTTACATACCCTGAAACTCATTCATTTCTTCCTTTAAACGGTAAAAATTTAAGGAGCGGATGCTTACTACAGTGGCTAAGGACAATGCTTCTGACGCCCACATCCCATAGCAGAGTGCTTGGGTTTAAATCTCCACTCTGCTCTCCATTCCAGCTTCCCACAAATGTAGACACTGGGAGGCAGTAAATGATGGCTGAAGTAGCTCAGTCTCTGCCACCCATGTGGGAGACCTGGGTTGACTTGTCTCCTGGCTTTAGCTTGGTTCAGCCCTAGCCCCTGTGGGGAGTGAGACAGGAGAAGGGAGCTCTCTGTATCTATCTGTCTCTATGTCTCTATCTCTCTCTCTCTCCTTCTCTCCCCCACCCAATAAAATAATTTATTAGTGTTAACAAATTATACACAGGACCAGTGTTGTGGCATAGCTGGTTAAGCTGCTGCCTGCAAAGCTAGTACTCCACTGAGTGCCAGTCTGAGTCTTGACTGTTCATTTTCTAATCCAGCTTCCTCCTAAATATATCTGGGAAGGCGGTGGGAGATGGTCCAAGTACTTGGGCCCCTGTCACCCACATGGGAGATGCAGATGCAGTTCCAGGCCCCTGGCTTCAGCCTGGCCGAGCCCCCACCATTGCAGCCATCTGGGGAATGAACCAATGGACAGAGTTTCTTTCTCTTGATCTCTCTCTCTCTTCTTCTCTCTGTAATGATATCTTTCAAATAAATAAAATATCTTTTAAAATGGTAAAATTTTTAAAAACTAGTTTGTCTTGAAATAAAAACTTAATTCTTTTTCAAAAAGTAGCAATATGCTTATTTATCAAATTAAAGAGGTATGGACCTGAGATATAAGGCTAAGGTCAACTTTGTTTATATTGTGAGTTTGATATTCCAATTACATCACGCTGTTCATCTAGCAAATTAAATAGCATCTAAGGATACTGTATAAAGACACTATAGTTCCCTGTTCTAATAAGTACCCTATGAAGTCTTTTCTACAGTTTACACAGCACCTGAAACAATATGATAGGTCAGAAAGGATACTATCTTCAGTTAGTACAAACTGCTATACTAACATTCCTATCAAATACCTGATTTCTCCTTATGGCTGTAGGATCTTAAACATATTTCTCATTTAACATATGTAACTTTAAACACATTACTCATAAAATAATGTGTCAATAAACTTTGATTACAGATTGTACAGAAATGCATCTTTAAAAGACACTAAAAATCAATTACTATGTAGTTTTCCTTGTTCCAAAATATGGCTATTAACATATTGCCTCAAAATATGAATTCTAGCCCAAACATGAAAAAATATATGCTCTTGGATTAAAAAAAAAAAACTCAGTAGCTTCATATTTTAAAGCTGTGGATGTTAATCTTTGTATCTCTAGAATAGTTTATTCTATTGAACAGAATAAAACTCCTGCAGATATTTTTCTCTATAGAGGTCAAAGCTTATTCAAAATACTTCAATATCTGAGAGATATAAATTATTTTAAAATAATCTTCCTATCTCAAGTATCAAATCTTAATTATTTCAAAATACATTTGGTGATATTTGTTTCTAAAGTGTGATATGGTCAAAAAGAACTCTCTAAATCTTCTACTTATATAACTTCCAGAAAAACTTACTTTAAAAATTAAAATTAAGGAAATCTCCCAAACTTTAAGATGTCAATAGCTGCCATTTTAGAGGAATTAATTATAAAGCCAAGGAATGTGAAAGCACATCTACAAAAATTGCAGAATGTTTGGAATGAAATTCAGCTGTTCTACAGACGAATTAAGCCTATTTTTCATTTTCAATAAACTCAAAGTGTCTTAAATATAGTACTGTGCAAGAAAACCACCTTAACAGATGCCAATATTCTTTTAGGTCACATATAAATTAATGTCCAAGTAATTAGTCTATGTTCATAAAATGTCAATATGCTTAAGCTGAATATCTGGAATTATTTATTTTTAAAATTAAAAGTCGAAGTTTATTTTAAATGATGAAATCAAAAAATCACCGAGTACAGAAGTCCTTGTGAGAAATAAATGTGAGTCACTAGAGGGCGTACATGCCCTGTCTCAGTTTCTCTGGTCTTCAATTTGGCTTCTCTTTCATTTCCTTATCTACATTAACAATAACATGGTGACAAATGGATTTTTAATGGGAGGTTTCGTACACAGAAACATGAAATGTCCAAAGACATAGAGAATATGGTAAATGTGGATAAAAAGGACATGTTAGAAAGACACACTGAGATGCACAGTTAAAATGCCTTCAACCATTTTGACACATTACACAAAAGTACCTTGAAGCTATAATATATAGAATACCTTGAGAAATAATTGGTCCACTATTTGGGGAGACATGCTGGATCCAAATGCAGGGGAATTTTCTAATAACTAACTACTAGCAAGTTGTTTTTCCCCAACTCATTGATTTTGCCTAATATTTGAATGATTTATAAGCATGGAGATTCTCATGCTTTATAAATGTGCCTATAATTATATTCATCTAGATTAAGTATTAAATTTATATTCAATTAAAATAAAAGGAGAAAAAGGAAAGTACAATCTTAAGCATCTTGCTCATGTCACATTCTTTTATAAAAACATAATCTCTGATGAAACTTTCCTGAGTTGATCAGAAGCCGGGAGCCTGGAGCTTCTTCTGGGTCTCCCACTTGGGTGCAGGGGCCCAAGCACTTGGGCTATCCTCTACTGCTTTCCCAGGACATTAGCAAGGAGCAGGATGGGAAGAGGAGCAGCCAGGAAATAAATTGGTGTCCATACGGGATGCCGGCACTGCATGCAGAGGCTTAGCTTACTATGCCACAGTGCCGGCCCCAACTTCCATGCTCTTTTCTCAACTGGGCGTAAGCCAACCCTATCTTTCTTCTTGCTTTCTCATGTTGTGAGGGGGATCATATTTGCTTTAGAGTTTTGTTCAGGACCATTAAGGTAAAAGACATTATTGGAATGACAAGAATAAAAACTTCAAACTGGGTATAAACAAAGACAAGGAAACAAAGAGAAAGCATCAACAGCAAAACAATTTCATCTATTTTACTATTTGGTGCATGAACCAGCAAATTGTCATCCACAGGACAAATAAGAGTTGTCATCTGCTTTTTTACAAATAAAATTTTACTGGGACACTTTCACATGCATTTATATATTGTTTACAGCTGCTTTCTAGCTGGCTATAGCAGTGTAGTTCAACAGTCACAAAATAAACTGTATGGCACACAAAGAATAAAATATTTAATGTCTGGCCCTTCAGAGAAACATACTCTGACTTGTTCCTGCTCTATGGAGTGAAGGTGAGATGGCCTGTGTTTAACTCTTGGATGGGGCCAAAATGGTGTGGTTCACACTACCCATACTGTACTGCTTTCCATTTAAAATATGCATTGGCTTCCCATCACCGGAAGATTACAGCCTATACTCCTTAGTCTGGCACTGACTACTTTTTTTTTTTTTTTTGGATAGGCAGAGTGGACAGTGAGAGAGAGAAAGAGAGAAAGGTCTTCCTTCCGTTGGTTCACCCTCCAATGGCTGCCGCAGCTGGTGCACTGTGCTGATCCGATGGCAGGAGCCAGGTACTTATCCTGGTCTCCCATGGGGTGCAGGGCCCAAGTACTTGGGCCATCCTCCACTGCACTCCCTGGCCACAGCAGAGAGCTGGGCTGGAAGAGGGGCAACCGGGACAAAATCGGCGCCCTGGCCAGGACTAGAACCCAGTGTGCCGGCGCCACAAGGTGGAGGATTAGCCTAGTGAGCCACGGCACCGGCTTCATTCTGAAACCAATCTACCTTTTCAAGCTCATCTCCTTACTTTCCTTCTTTCTATACCCATACTTCTACTATACCCAAACAGAAATTCGACATAGCTCTGTGTAAGTTCTGCTCATATACATGTTGTCCCTTGTATTTGACTCGCCATTTTCACTCATCTTCAGTTCAGTGTTTCCCTACCCCTTAAATACACAATGCCAATTTCTCCATGAACTTTCCACATCCAACTGTTCTGCAGAAAGTGAGCTTTATTTTCTTGCAGTTTTTTCATGTTTTCCTGATACTTCTTCATTATGACTGCATTTATCCTAAGAATGTAAGCTTCCTGATGGAAGGGCTAAGTAGATTTCACATTTATAACAACTGAAATGCTTCACAAATCATGATGTTCCACTGAGTATCAGTTAAATGAACAACACAATTAGCACCAAAACTTATGCCACTGCTGCTTCCTTTCTGAAATGCTTCGGACTCATAGTGACTACACAGGTGTTCAAAGAAGCACACCACACACCGAATGGTGCCTTGGACCCTATGGGAAGCCATTTAAACTTTAAACACTCTCAGTGTGAAAGCTTGCTGAGTTTAAAGGACTTCAATACGCTTTTATGTTGTGGGTCTTTAAAGTTTAAACTTCCAGTCATGCTTCAGAAACCATCTCGTGCAATGTGCAGAGTCATTTGAATCTGATGTGTACTTACTGCCCCACTGCCACTTCCCCAGCATCATGACCTGTTTAAATCCATCTACTTCTTTTAGTGACCATCACTATGAAGTTTACTTAAAACACAGAAATATTCACTGCTTCACAAAACCAGTTTTCAGTCACCTGGGTTGCTAGAACAAAATGCCACAGAGGAGATGGCTTAAATAACATTTATTTGCCACAGTTCTGCAGGTTGGAATTAAGGGATCAACACCAACAGGGTCATTTCTAGTGAGGGTCCTTTTCCTGGATTGTAGCCTCTTCTTGCCATATCCTCATAGAGCAGAGCAAGCGAGCGCTATGTTTTCCCTTCAGTGCTACTGATCCCCTTCTGAGGAGCCATACTCTGGCCCTCATTTAATTCTTCTTATGTCCACAAAACTCCATCTCTAAATCCCATTACAATAGCTATTAAGGCTTTAACACACACATTTTGAGGGTACAAAGTCATAGCAGACCAATATCACTTTCATATCTGTAAGGTGATATACTGTGAGTTCAATGGGTTTCTAACTAAAGAATAATTTAATAAGAATATACTCAAAAGCTGTAATAATATTTTCTATTACAACATAAATGTGTTAATAGGAGAATAATATATAAAGTACAATTTCTACAGTGTTAGGGCAAACAAGGAAGGTCACAGAAAGTCCATTTCCAAGATGGATAAATAGACTCTTCATGATATGGATCACTTGATTAAATCACATAGTCTATACGTGGAAGATGCAAGGCTAGTACCTATCCATGCAGTAACATGCCCAATCTGGTCTAAGGTCCACTCCCTGCCTATCTTCTGCTCTGAGTCAGAGGACCGTACATTTCCCAACAAGCTTTGCCCTCTGGATTCCTTTCAGTTTGTCCAATTGGAGGCATCAGTAGAATATTTAACGGTAGTAGCAAAATCAAGGTATTTTTCTTCCTCACTCTACCTGGGGTGGTAGCATTTCTAAATCAGCCGTATATCCACTGTAGTTTCAGGGTGTTTTTTTTTCTTCTGGATAGCCACACTCCTTCCTTTAGTTCCAGTTCCTGCCTGGAAATCACAACTCTGATTTCATCTCAGTTGGAAACCCTAAGGTTCTGGGATCCAGCAACATCACTTCCTTCATATCACTCTTTCAGCTCTGGCAGTAGTGGCAGCTTCCTCATGTTGCTTGTGTTTGGAGTAGTTTCTCCATCCCTTGTGCTGCTTCCCAATTTTCTACCACCTGCTTAGCCATTTCCCTACAGTGTGTCTCCTTTCTTTGAAACATCTAGAGTGATTCCTATTTTTCTGACAAGATCATGGCAAACCCCTGAGAAATACTCCTTCAATCTCTAGTGAATATTTCACTCATACCTACTGTGTGCCAACTTATGTGTTAATCACTGTAGATCTAAAGATGAAGAGAAGTGTTTCCAGTGTGCAAGAGCTTCCTAGAGATAGATATGTAAAAGCCTGGTTATTACAATAAAATCTAACAAATACTTTAGTAGAAATATAAAAAAGCTGAGAAATGCATGGAAGGTTAGGCTCCCTAAGAACCAAGGTAGTTGGGGAACAAGGACTATGGAAGTGGGAAAAGCAAAGGTGTTTAAAGAAAATCTGTGGTAGTGAAAATAGGAATCACAAATAAAACAGAAGCTTGAAGAAGCATGAAGGGGTTTGAGATCAAAGAGTGCTTAATTAAAGTTGAAGTATTGGGTGCTACCCATCAAAATGTGGTCTGTAGCCTCTCTGTGAACTGTCTCTTATCAGTCTGTGAGAGGAAAAGAATGTTCACCAGTGTATCAATCAATTAAGTCACTAAGTACACTATTTCATGATTCTGTTTTTAATTACCAAACTTTCTCAAGAAAGGAAGCAGTGCAATGATTTATGTTTGTGCTCAAGCTCCTTATCTCATTGTGAACTGGTAATAAACAGTTTGCAGACTAATTTGAGTGGCACTGGTATTCAAAACAATGGGTGGAGAAGAAGGGAGTAAAGCTAGAGTGTTGGGCAGCTAAAGATCATAAAGGAATTTCTATGCTATGCATTCAAGAATGACGGGCAACAGAATGATCTAATTAATATTGCATTTCAAGAGATCCATCAGGAGTTTGTGAAGAGGGTGGCTAAGAAGGATGAGCCTAGAGAGACAGAAATCAGTTAGGAATTTCTGGCAGAAAATTATCAGAGAATCAACTAGGGTATAGGGACCATGGATGGAAAAGGAATAAATCAAAAAGAAATAGAGGGATTTAGCCATGTAGCAGATATCAAGATCACTGTGAATTTTTGCACCGGCTGTTCACTATACAAGTGCAGGGTGCACCATTCTTAGAAACTATAATATGAATGACACTCTCTAGAGCTGAATAATCTAAACTGCAGCTCCACATCTGAGATTCCTGTAAGAAATGCAGGTTACATAGCCAACAAGCATTTGGATTGCACAGGTGTGAGCATCAGAAGAGAGGGTGAGCTAGAAATATTAATTTGGGAATCATAGGATACATATATATGTATACATACATATATAATTGCTAAAGACAAGATTATAAATGATATTCTTTGAAAGAAAAGAGTATCATGAAAAGAAAAGGAAACCAAACTTTCAATCTGTGGAGACTGACATTAAAGGGATAGAAAGAGGAGACTGAGAAGACATAGTCAAAAAGCCAGGGGGCGAAAGGAAACAGGAGAGAACAATGACCCAAAAAGTGAAGGGGAGGAAAATTCCAAGAAGGGCCTAATCATCACTGTCAAGCACAGCACAAAGGTCAAGAAGGTTAAGAATTGAAGAATGACCTTTGGAGCTAGCAATTAAGCAGCTCTCTGGGTGACCTTGCTGAGAGCAGCTTCAGTGTTTGATGCAGAGTATGAAATGGAGAAGAAAAGAATCAGAAGCAAGGGGGTACAGATCATTCGAATCCTCTGATTAAAAACTGGCTTTTCTTCGCACTCAGCTATGCTCCTACTTTTAGATGGATACATACATTCGATTACCATTTTCTTTGCTCAGAAGACAAGCCAAATTATATGTCATAGAGAACGTGGCCCTGTCTGCCTCCTTGTGGGTATCCTTTTATGCCTTGCATTCAGGAAGAGTACACTTTGATACAGCTTCTGCAACTAGACATGAGGTTATATATAGTATCTCACAGGATTCGTTATCATTATACTGCATTTTAATTTTTTAAAAGTGTATTTATTTGAAAGGCAGAGTTACGCGGTGGGGGGAGGGGAGGAGAGAGAGAAAGAGATCTTCATCCACTGGTTCACTCCCCAAGTGGCTACCACAACCAGGGTTGTACCATTCTCAAGTCAGGAGCCTGGAGCTTCTTCCAGGTCTCCCAAATGGGTGCAGCGGCCCAAATAAGTGGGCCATCTTCTGCTGCTTTCCCAGGCACATTAGCAGGGCACTGGATCAGAAGTGGAGCAGCTGGGAATCAACAGACGCGCATATGCAATGCTGGCAATGGCGGCCCCTGTACTGCATTTCTTTAATTTTTGAATTGACACATATTGTACATGTGTAGAGCACAATGAGCTGTTTCAACACATGTATATACCATGTAATTATATATATATATATATATATATCAGGGTGATTAGCATATATGTTGGCAAAAACATTTATTATTCAACATTCTCTCTTCTAGCCACTTTGATACATTATTGTTAACTATAGTCACTCTATGGTATAATAGAACACCAGAACTTATTCCTCTTGTTCAAAAGGTACATTGACCATCTACTATACAAAATACCTGATACTAAGTCAGGAATAAGAAAATGGACCCTGGCCCAGAGAAGCTTTTTATCTAGTGGAGCAACAGGCATCTGAATAGATGACCAAAACAAAGCAGTAGAAATCACAAGATGGAACCGTGGCATCACTTAGCCTAGCCTGGAGTAGATGGCCCTTATACTGGGGATGAGGTCGGGAAAATAGATCAAGAGTCATGTTATAACTGAACTGACACTCAAATGAACTGATTTCCAAAATGAGAACTTGTTGGAAACTAAAATTTGTGGACACCACTCTATACTCACAGAATCAGAGACCCTGGTGAGGGGTAGGAGTCTGTTAAGAAGCCCTCCAGGTAATTCTGATGCATGCTAAAGTATATGAGAACTTTGGTTTTCGTGCATGGACTTTGAAAGTGCATGGTATATCAGAATGACTCAGAGTTTGTAAAAGATTCCTGGGCCAACCTGCAGGGCATCTGTTTCAGTAGATTTTAGGAGTGCCCTCTACCCTGCCAAATCTACATTTCAAACAAGTGTGTAAGTGATCCTAGAGTTTCATCCACTGCACTTTAAGTATCCCCATTCTAAGTGTTGTGTGGCCTCTTATGTCTCTAGAATTCATATTATCACATTCTTCAAACCATGATTACTAACTTATCCATGAATATGAAAAAATAATTTTAATACTGTTAAATTGGTATCTTTATGAAGATATGGAAATTCTATGTAAGTTTTTTCTTCTTAAGGAAAAATATTTCCTAAACTGAAATTTGAGTTTATGACCAAGATCTTTTGAATTTAATACATAAAGAGAAGCAAGGCAATGCAGCTCTAACACTGAAATGGAAATCAGTACTTGTCCTTATTTTCCAACTGAAATCAAGTTATTTAACCTTTCTGGACCTCAATTAACCTGTAGCTGTGGATAAGTCTAGTCTTCTTAGGGGGAAGAAAAAGCAGCACATCACCTAAAATGTTTTGTTTTGGTGGGCTGTGCCAACAGGCAGAAATGTTATTACTGATTCCAACAACACAGGTATTTTAGAAACAACTTACCATATATAGAAAAATTAGTTAATAGATACATTAATCATCTCATTAGATTTTTCAAATGAATAATTTTAATCTGGCTATTCGAAATAAATATCTAAATCAGTAACATGTTAGGTATGTACGATGTGACATTATAGAAAGAGAAGTCTAATCTGACACATATCTATTTCATATCTGGGGAGGTGACAGAAGTTTACATTATCTGTGCAGCACCCATATACAGAGAACAAATAAAAGCAATTAAACTAAAAAATAGTAAAATAGACCTGTATTCTAGCCACTTTATCTTGGTATTTAGTGAGCATGCAGGACATGGCCAGAGAAGGCAAACTCAACACTCTACCTGCTAACCTTAGAGATGCAAAAAGGATACCAGGTGAATTGGGGTATTTCTAAATGCTTCTATACTGTCCTTGAGGTCAAAGGTACTCATTTAATAACACTTAACTTGGGAAAATGATCTTCACTGAGATGGCATTTACTTAAAAAAAAAGAGATTCAATTTGCTATTGGTTTCACCTGGTTGATACAAAAATGTAAATGAAAGCTTTGCGAAAAGTCTTTAAAATAACTGCCACATGATTAGGAATTAATCTCCTGGATAAATGCCTATTAACTAGATAATAGACCTAGTTTTAACCTACTCTGAATACCCTATTCTGATAATTACCTATATGTAAAATAATATCATTGAACTGCAGGGATAATTTACTGTTAGAAATAATTAACTTATGACCCAAGATTGTCAAACACTCTTATAACTCCTAGTGCAAAGAGGACAATTTATGCAGTAAATAAAACATATACGGAAACTATATTATTAAGAAATTAACCAAAGGCCTCTTTGACCCTTCAATGGGTACTAAGTTGAATTTTAAATTTCTTAATAATTTTGAGTAAATATCAATATCCTAATGGGTAAAAATTAAAAGTAAATATTATTAAAAGGGTCATGTGTTTATTATTAAGGTCAATTCTACAAAGAGCTGCACAGAGTTCTTAAATGATGTGGGAATGTCAAAATATACTTACAACAATTGGTTGAACAGTGCCATTCACTCTTTCAAAAAATACTTGTCATTTACTGTTATGCATGGTACTTACTATAATAGAATCTAAGTAAAAAGTAAAGAAGTGTAACAACAGGCTTCTGTTGTTGGGTTGTTGTGATCATTGATAAGAAATTTTATGTGGGTGGCACAGGGGCATAGAGCAAAATGAATGTGATGTAATTTCCTGGACAAAGCGGAAAGATCTGGGGAAGGCTAGACATAAAATTTGTGGGAGAATAATAGCAATACTGAATACAATAAGAATAGGCTTGTGCTTTATTTTGGAGGCAATTGGAGGCAGTGGAATCTCACATCGGGAGGCACAGAATAAAAGCAACATTTTCAATATGTTAATTTTAGGTAGATTAATTATAAAGAGGGAAAAGTCTCATTAGAGAGAAGTTTAGTTAGGTCTTCAGTTATGGAACTGTCAGCTAAAATAATCAGAAAGTGACTGAAATGTGGCACTTGCCCAATAACATAACATAGTGACAATTAATAAGGAGCTAAGGAAGAGAGCCTGACAGAACTAGAGGAGTCAGGTGGTTAATTCTATTTTAAAGAAGACACAGAAATATTATCTGATATCATTAAGTGTGAGATTAGGTTTACCATGGTCTCTTTTTTCAGCTGGAATGAATGAATAGAATCTCCAACATTTCCCCCACCCACCATCATCAACTCTACTCACGTTCTTTTCATGTGTGTACTGTTTAAGTAGCTATAGTTAATTCAAGGCAATGCATTTTACATTTGACAAAATGAAAATTGGGGCAATGGCTGGATGCACAACATAAAGGAGAAAACTATGTCAAGGAAAAAGTGCTATGGTATCAAGAGGTAGTGTGTCATATAAGCTCAAAGAGGACACAACTTTTATAAGAACAGAATTTGTTCAACTTTCGAGAATATAGATGTATAGCAACATGCTGCAAGTTCTCACATGTGACTAGAGAGGGACGCTAGGCAACAGAGAGCTTTCCATTGCAGCATGCCTCTTTAACCATTATAATATTTTAACATTCTGCCCTGGTGAAAATGATCTATTACTGAGTTATTCCTCATTGTTTGTTCTCCTGTTCTCTTTGTTAAGTCTAGATCATAAGTGTAGAGTCATATAGACCGTATCCGTATAATTGTGCTCAAACAGGACATATTTGAGATTGAAAGCTGTTGCTATATACACTTATGCGGAGACAACAGGTGTCATCTATAAGAGCTTCAAGCAAGACATAAGGATCACGTTAGTCACAGTATCACCTCAGTCATAGACTTAATGAAGAGACATTTTATTACACAGTCCAGGTTCTGCAGTCAGGTTACCTTGGGCGAAATCCTGGCTAAGGCACTCTATAGCTGTGTGTAAAGGTTGTAATAGCCATACCTATATTGGAAGGTTATTTGGAGGAATAAATGCTATGCAGATAAAACATTTAATCTACTGCTGTGCACATAATGAAACCCTAAATAAGTGTTAGCTTTTATTTAAGTAATCTTTATGTTCCCAATTGGACATCTCATTCCAGGCACTCATAAAAACTGCTGAGAACATATGCTACAAACAGAATCTAGGAGACAAAGTACTCCACTACTAGTCATTCTCCCAGAAAACAAAAAGAAGTAGGAACACACTTTTCTCACAAGATATATTCTCTAAAGTAGAGCCAGGAATAAGATTTTCAAAGCAGATATTGAAACAAAACAACTTTCTTTGTTAATTTCTCTATTAGGCAAGTCCTGAAGACTTTGAATGCATTAGACAACAAGGTTTCCATATTATTGTACTTGTAGAACTTCTGGAGAGTTAGATTATTGCAAAGCATCCATGCATCCGTATGTCTACTAAGCATTATTTTAGGTGCATGTTTATGTGATATTAAATAAATGAACATACTTGAAATTAGGAATAATAAAAAGAAAATTCATTAAGGATTTATTGATTTATTTGTGCCAGTATGCTTTTTGGCCCTCACAGTTGTCACCCCTAAAAAATGCTAATATTCACAGTTTGAGAACCATTTGACTAGAGCTGGACTCCAAAATTTTTTTCAGTGATGGGCCAAATAATAATTATAGGCTTCGTGGACCACACAATTTCTGTTAATACTCTTCAGACGCTGCCTTTGTAATGTGAAGGTAACCATAGATGAAACACAAGGGAATGAACAAGGCTGTGTTCACTAAAACCTTGTTGATAAACAATGAAACTTGAATGGTGTATCATTTTTATGTCATGAACTGTTATTCTTTTGATTATTTTCAACCACTTAAAAAAGGTAAAAACAATTCTTAGCTCACGAGCCACATAAAACCTGGCAGCAGTGGTTTGCAGGTCTTAGTGTGGTGACCTCTATGATAGATTTGCTCAGTCAAGCACACATGACCAGTAAGAAAAAGCAAAATAATTTATGTTGTAATTATCAAAGGAGGTCCTAAGTCACAAACAGAAAAGTATTGAAATTACCAAATAATGTATTTTAATAACTTTTCTGTATTTCCCTTTGCTTAGAACATCTGACACACTAATTTTAGGTATGTGTTCTTCCCATACTTCCATACCCTGGCATACGCAAATTCTAATGTCAAGTGCTCCATGCGTTACTAAACATATGCTGCTTAGAAACATAAGGCAGATTTTAATGTTTTTCCTTAAGCTTAGAATTACAATAACTGGAATGAAAGGAAAATTTCATCTTTATGATTTTCAAGCTAGCTTTGCATTTATGAAATTTTATTGCCATCATTTTAATATATCCACTGATTTACATAATACCTAACTTATCTACAATGTCTACTTGAGAATATCCACAAAAAGATCAGTTAAAAATTCTAACACCTCCAAGATAAGACTTTATAAATATCAAAGAACAGGAAATCTGTTCTGTAATTACTCCTGATTTAGGGTGTGCAGATTGAGACATTATGTTCTCCTAAGCTAGCACAAGGGATCTTGTCTATTATCGGTGTACTTTTTCATGAAAATGTACTTTCCATTACTGAAAGAAAGCCATTTAATGCAAAACTAAGGAGTTCTACAAGCAGGCCTGTTGTAAGAGGAGGGAGAGAGACTTTGAGAATTAAAATGCATCTATGGCAGTTCACCACCTATGGGTTCTTCTTCCAATCCAGAAAACAGAATTTCACTATTCATTGTTTTTGTTCAGATAGCTTTTCTGGGAAAAACTTAAAACTTACTTTGTAATTTTTCTCACTAAATTAGCTGGCAAGCACCAGAGTGCCTGAAAATATCGTTTAAGTAAAAACACCATCAAACCAGATGTATCTGTGGGTTTCTGATTAATTATGAATCTTCATTTTCAGTTTTTGAAAGCCACGCATAAGATGCTCTCACCTTTTCCTGATTTCAGAATCCACAATAATCTGTCTCTTCTTTTGGGGAGGTGGTGGGGGAAGTTCCTCTTGAGCATGCTTTACCAGGATTTGTTCCCTCGTGGTCACCATAGTTACCGTTTCCATTACAGTTGTCTGTGTTAGTGATGGCTGAGTGGTGGTGACAGCCTGTGAAATCTGCGAGAAGCATTGAATCAGAGGTCACACATTGCTCAAAAGACTTCAGTAAAGACTGCTTGGAGTGGCAAAGGGAAATAATGAGAAACTGGTTCTGCTTGTTGGTAGATTGACCTTCAGATCAAAATACCACCACAATGAACCCAAATCAAATTGTTGTTATCTGATTTACGTTGCACTGACTGAAATAGAAGGGAAGGTAATTTTAAAACCAGAAGTAAACTTAGCGTCTCTTCAACTTATTGGTCAAACTATAGGAAATAAAGAAGATGAAGGAAAAAACACTAGGTGTCATATTGTGATATTTAATGAGACATGCTGTTTAAAGTACTCACAACGTGAATGTAACTTTTATCAAAATATCAAAGCACCGATCCTACTGCTTGGCACATTCAAGATGTCACTTATGGCTCATATATTGTACTTTTTGGCTATCACTTTTATGCTATATATTTTAAAATATAATTATTTGAAATCTGCAGTTATTTTAATCAAATAAGTGAAATGTCTGTTGAAATTACAATGAAAGATTAACAAATTATTAGTCCATATATATCTTCATTCTGAATAATTCTGAGATGCTGAAAAAATACATTATTCTTATTTTATTTAACTTAGTGAAGGTGTCCAAATATTTGACATTCCAAATCCATCTTTAGAGACTAATCTTGATTTAGAATCAGTTCTTGATCTAGAATTAGTTCAGACTTTGGGGGAAGGCAGAATTCATCAGCTTTAGGCATAATGTAGTTTGTGACTCAAGTTAGAGGACATCATCTCACCACACGGGTATTACCAGAAGAGCAATCTCATTGTTGAGACATTCCTATCACTTTCCTATCTCATAATGGTCCTATTATTACAATGGTTATCTCTTTCAATGTTAATCATTACCCTCTGGTAATCAAATTTATTGGAAAGATCCATTTCAAAAAAAAAAAAAAAAAAAACCCAGAAAGGCCTGCATTGGACCTGATTTTAGGTATAAGGCCAAGGATCTGCTTGGGGCAAAAATGAGTTTTACTTATTTTACTGAACTTGCCAAGACATATGGATCCAACCTAGGGTAACCTTGGGGTTTCAGATATGATGATTGAGTCATTCAATGGAAAGAAAACAGAAAGCATAGGCTCTTTGGGCTCTTTTTTTTTTTTTTTTTCAGGTTTCAAATTGGGAATTAACAATGAAGGAATGAAATCCTTTGTCACAGTGTCTTATGTACAAATTGCCTTAGCACACATATTTAAAACATATTATCCTTTATTTAAACCACATTTACATGTCAAGGCCTGAGAGACTTTCACTTTGGTGGCCTAAATTGTCTTTTGAAAAAGAACACCAAGAGATATTGAGTTTCTATGTGTGCCTAGGACAGGATTTATCTTAAGACTGTCATAGATTCATTATTCAGAATCAATCACGGAGTCTCAAATAAATTTAATTATATAGTCCTCTGACATGTTATGTCAAGATGAAAACACAAAGCGACATGTTATGCTTAAAATACAAATTCAAACATACATGCACCCAACATAAAATTACCATTACATAACCAAGTTTATTTCTAAACAAAAAGAAAATACAGTTTTCAGTAAGTCTGATCAAAAATTTTTTGCATACAATTATGACCAGAAGATTTTTTTAAGATTGGGAAAATATCTAACTGTGCAGTCAACCAAATGGATGCAATTGGAGACTATTATGCTTAGTGAAATAGGCCAGTCCCAAAACAGCAAATATGTTTTCTCTTGTTTGTGCTAAATAATATACAGAGTACAAAAAAAGTAATGTCCATGAGTGAAATTGACATTTTAGGATTTGGTCATTGTTTATTGCTCTTGTCTATATTCTTGAGGAATTGCGGGTTTCTACTTCTTGTTGAATTCATTATTTAGTGGGGGGTTAAGCTTGTGATTATAAAGTAAATTTAAAGTATGTCATTGTAGAAATTAAAAGAAAAATAAAGTAAGGAGGAGGGGGAAGAGTGGGAAGTATCATTATGTTCTTAAAACTGTATATATGAAATATATGAAATTTGTTCCCATTATATAAAACGAAAAGTGTATAGGCAACAGAATGCCAAGATTCTGAAAATATAAAGCTATTTTTGTTGCAGTTTTAACTAATCTTGTTTAACACTTGTACAAATGAATATTTGTCTGGGAAATTAATTTCTGTGATGTTAATAAAATTTTTTATTGATATTTACTATAAAACTGGATAGATGTGCCCATGGACAGTTAAAGGGAAATGACAACACAATATATTATGAAATAGAAATTAAAAATATAGCAAACCTTACAAGAGAAAAAGAAGCATTTTTAATAAAATAGTGAGACATGGGCTTTTAATTTTTCATCATTATAACTACCACTTCACTGTAACTGAAAATAGCACTTCATTTCACAGGGAGTAGAGAAACCAGAAAACAACCAGGTGTTGACCCTATAAATACGGGGTAGAATTCATTATACACCACAAGTTAATATTTACTCTCAAAACCTATTCTGAGAAATCAAAGTAGTAACAGTCACATACAGAATTTCCTCATGGCTTCTAGTTACTGACTGTTAACAATAATGTGTTATAATAATGAGGAAAATATAGACAAGTGATGGCTTATGGGGACTACTGAATGGAACCTACTCTTTAACACAGGATACACTACTCCCAGAAGATTACTCTTTCCTATTGTCATATGGTAGCAGCCTTTCCCACTGACAAAAATCTTATCACCAAGTGGAAACCATCCTTATGCTTCCTCCAGTTAAAGTTTGGAACCCTCAACCAAAATAAATTACCTAAGTATCACTTCTACCTGACAGTTATAAATATCTAAATTTTTAACCAATTAATTCCTTGAGCTCTACAAAGCCACTTATTTGCTAGAACTAGATTTAAGCTGATTTATACTTCAAAACCAAGATTTCCTGTCTTTGGGTACCATATTCAATGAAAGCAATCTACCATTGTACAAGTTATTTTGTAACTGAACCACAATGCTGCATAAATTACAGTTAGTAAATGTATGTTCACTACAGGATGTTCAGAAATGAGTAAAATGAAATCCTTATCTTTAGGAACCTTGCCACACAGTAGGGAAGGTGACAATCACACAGATAATTATGAAACAAAGGTGAGAGTCACATGAAAAACATAAGCATGCAAAGTAATTACATGTGCTGAATACACAGTAATCAAGGGAATGGCACACATTTTAAATGTTACAAAAATAGATTTTCCCTGGCCAGCATCTTAACAATTACACTTATGATGATGATGAAGGCTTAATATAACACTTATCCCTGTTCATAGGATCATTTATAACAGGAAAATACTGGATACAACCTAGTGTCAGGAGGTGATAGTTTAAGTAAATTATGACACACACATGTGATAAAGTATTATATATACTTCCAAGTTTTTAATGTCATTGGAAATGTTTGCATAATTGTACTGAGTAAACAATGCAAAATTTAAACAAGGGTGGCTTTTTTGGCAGAGAAAATAGGTAATCCCTATCACACACTATGTATTTCCATATTCTTTCTAGTTTCTAAATGTCTACTATGAAGCATTCTTGACAAAATGTTGCTTATGTAAGAAGAACTTTTTCAAAGGGAGGGATGAGAGAGAAGGGGAAAAGGGAGGATGGAGAGAAGGGAGGCAGAAACAGAAATAGCTGCCATCTGCTGGTTTGCTCCACAAAGTCTCATAAAAACTTAGGCTGGGCCAGGCCTAAGCAAAAAGCCAGGAACTTAATCCAGGTCTCCCATGTCAGGAGACCTACCATGTGCTTCCTCCCGGGGTGCACATTAGTAGAAAGCTGAAATCGGAAGCAGGGCACTCCAATAGGCATCTTAACTAACTCCTGAACCTATTGCCTGCCTGAAGCTAAGAAAATGTTTCAAGTTTTTTTGTTGTTATCATTCTACTGTGTCAAGAACTTTGGAATTATTATCCTGCCATCAAAATTCACTAGAATTTAGACAACTGTAACTCTGATAAGAATGACTTAACACTTTCAGTATGATGTTGAACATATTAAATCTGTATATATGAAATTTTTTACCTTATACAAATTTTAAAAAATTGATTAAAGTGGCTAAGTATGGATTTAAAATTTCTGTACCCAAATAAACTTATACTTTAATATTTTCATGAATTTTTTAAAGCACCTGCATAGAACATTTTATTTGTTCCTGTATATATGAATAAGTTGATGCAAAGAAAGTCAAAATTACAAGAGGCAAATAGTATTGTGATCCAACAGGTTAATCCACCATTTGTGATGCCAGCATCTCATACCAGAGTGCAGATTCCAGTCCCAGTTACTCTTCTTCCAATTCAACTTCCTGCTAAGGTTCTTGGGAAGTAACAGATGATGGCTCAAGTACTTCAGTATTTGCCACCATTTTAGGAGACTGGGATAGTGTTCCTGGCTCCTAACTTCAGCCTGGCCCAGACATAGCAGTTGCAGGCATTTGGGGAATGAACCAGAACATGGAAGATCTCACTCTGTGCCTCTAACTTTCAAATAAATAAATATTTTTTAAAAAGAAAAAAAAACAGTTTAATCTATATACATTAAACTTTGAATCTCCATAAATGCCCTCCTATCTTCCCACCTGCCTATTTTTATTATACCTTAAGTATCTTTCAAATGTCTTCTGCAAAATATGCACACGCACACACACACACACACACACACACACACAACAGGCATTTCAACAAGTCTATGGGACAAAGAATTAAAAAATAGAAATTTGTGAAATCCATGCATAACAATAATCTTCATAAAGTTAAATGGACATGTGCATTATGAAAACACCATGCAGGGATTTAAAATTGTTTTCTACCAAAATGGACTTAATTCCATTTACATGTAAACGTGTGTGTGTATATGTGTGTGTGTGTGTGTGTGTGTGTGTGTATAAAATTCCCTTGACCTATCAGTTAGTTGGCCAAGTAACACTGGAAAAAAAGTCACTTTAAAACTACTTATCTTTGAGTGTGAGAGCTTGTTTCTCTTACAGTGATTAAAATTAGAGGCCTATAAGCCAGGCTCTGCAATTCTCAAACAGCAGGTCCATAGTTCACATTCCATGATATGTGGGGACAGTTGGTTACCTCAGAGCTTATTTTCTTCCCATATACAGCAGGAATGATAAAACATATCTCATAGTGTGTGTCCAAGTCGGACTAGCTTTATGGGTGTACAGTTTATGCAGCTGTCCAAGGCCCCTGCTCAGAAGGACTCTTCATTGTTTAAGGTTATGCTGTGTCTTGAAATTCTTAATAGTTTTTTTTTTTTTTTTAACAAAAGGCCCTGTATTTTCATTTTGTACTGGGCCCACAAGTATGAAGCCAGTCCTCATTTCCAGAATTCACTGATGTCTAAGCACCATAAGTGCTCTCTATTGATAAATATTAGTATCAATCCGTATTTTTCCAAATGCTCAGTTTGGCTCAAAGTTTTTCATTGTGTCTTTGTATATATGTCATCTCAAGGCTGACACATGATTATAACAGGGATAGAGAGACTGTGATTTCTAAAATGTAAAAAGAACTGCATAATCATAGCAACAGCTTTAGCTGATAATTTGTAGCCAACCTGAAAACTATCTCCATGGGCACGGTAACACAAGGCATGAACATATAATGGCATAAAGATTTATACCCCTGAGCAAAGGAAAGATTTATATGCTAGACTTTGGGAGAATAGGTTATTAATCATAAGGTTATAAATGCTATATCTCATGGAAGACTACAAATAAATTCCCATAGCTAACTGTACAATACAGTAAGTATTATAGTTCAAGATAGGAATTTAGTAACTAAATTTTAATATTAATTACCGTCCTGTTTTATACTGATAATAAGGCAATAAAACTCCTTGAATAGGTATTGATGTTAGAATCATGAAAACAGAGTCAAATCTCAGAAGACATCATTATATGATTATTAAGAGGATTCATTCCATAAAACTGTCTCTTCAATTTTATGTATTTTGTTCCTCACTTCAAGTACAAGTTTTGTCAGAAGCAAGAGATACACATTGGCTCTGGATTCATATTAAACATAGAATTTGAACAATTCTGAATTAATGTACAAAAATTCTACAGCAACCATTTTTTTAGACACATCTGATCTTCACTTGTATGCCATTTGATAATGAGGTAATGAAACACAATTTGTTACAAGGGATAAATATTATCAACTATACATTTAGGAAAATAACTCATTTTCTTGTATGTGTTACCTCATTTCTTGTTAGTATACAATAGTATCGTATAAGTGCTCAATATTTTGTCTTTATGGTATGTTAATTATACAAACATACTGAGTGAAATGTTAATAGGTTCAGAAATCAGTCTCCTTTGAATAGGAAAAAGATTTTATTTTCATTATCGTCTCATAGCTGCCTTTGAAGTTGATAGAATAGAGAACTTGGAATATCTTCACTAACTACTTCAAAGTATTTATTCATTTATTTATTTGAGAGGCAGAGGGAGAGACAAAGAGCTCTCATCTGCTGGCTCACTTGCCAAAGGTCTAAAATGGCTGAGACTGGGCCAGGTAAAAGTCCAGAGCCAAAACCCAATCCAGTTCTCCCACATGGATAGCAGGGACACAATCACTTGAGCCATCACCTGACACTTCTCACATACACAAAATCAGGAAGATGGAATCAAAACTAGCGTGAGGATTTGAATCCAGGCATTCTAATATGTGAATCTGGTGCCCCAAACAGTATTTTAACTGCTAGGCCAAACACTCATCCCACTATTCCAGAGTTTTATCCAAAATGTCAAGCAAAGAAAAACATAACATGGACATTTCAAGCTAGACAGACACTATTGAAGTATGCTAAATATAAATTTTCCAATTTAAAAATGAGAGGTTCCAAGAGTTAACAGCCACCATTCATTAAATTTTCAGTGCCTATAACATTTTGTTATAGTAGATAATGAATTTATAATATAAAACCTATCCTCACTGATATACAAGGCCCATTCTCAAATATCTATTTTAGTTGGAAGTAGCAAAAGGATGCAGTTAATTTGCCAAGTTATTTGAGCTATAACTTCAAATTTTTATAATAAAACCTTTAACCTGAGAAATTAACCAAAAGATGCTCAAAAATTCATGGTGGTTAATCCTTGAATTCAAATAACATGGAAATCTAAAATAAATGAGGGAATTTTATTTTAATTCTAGTTTTTATGAAACCATTAGGTTTTTTTTTTTAATTGGCAGCAGACTTACTAGGCTTGGAGAGCTTTCAGAAACATGAAAAGTATTACCAACTGAAAAGCTTCAGAGTATTTTTAATTAAAATTACTTGCAAAAAAGAAGCGGCAAACTAATTGTAGCTGCATCTCATGTATCAATAGGTCTAAATAATAATGCTTTTAGAATGGGTACAGCCAGAATATAGATCTAAAAGATTTTATGAAGGGAAAAATTAAGCTCTTTAAAGATGAAAATGAACTCAGAAAAATAATAACTAAATTTTCATCTTAACAGTTCTGCATATTTCTATTTGCATTTAGGGTATAATGAAAAACCCTGGTGTAACATCTCCAGCCTTGTTTCATATTATTCATTTGTCTTGCAAGAATTCTAATATCATTAGTAGTACATAAATGATACAATATAGACATATATATATATAAATCACTTTCTCTATATGGATATCCACATATGTAAGCACAAACACAGCATGAATATGAACTGCCATGTTCAAGGAGCAAGTAATTCTGAATATATTAATTTTAACTTTTTCCTTATTCCTAAGAAGATAACTTATTCTGTTAAAAATTTACAATTTTTTTTAAAAAATGGATTTACCTGTATAGACAAATTCTTATATCTAAGTATCTGATAACCAAATTTTAATATAAATTACCACAATATAACACAGAATATGAATATACCCTTTCCACAGTGTATATGGTTTCAATTAAATGGGGAAATAATATTGCAAACCACTTATACTTAATTTTACAGCATTAATTATAACGAATGTCTATCATATCTTATAGTCGAGATAAATATATATATCCATCAAGGTCATGGCAGTTAGAAAAAATTAGCCATGTGAATCTCAACAATTTTACTTATAAAAAAACAAGGGGACATGAGATCATTTGAGTTTTTAGAAGTCAATCCAGGATATATTTTATTTGTCCTCTTATCATTGTAAGCATTCACATACATAAGAGTTATTATTACCCTTCTAACATTTGGGACCAGGCAGTATTTCTATCTTAGGCTGCCTTCTCATCAAATTAAACAGCCTTAGCTTGTGTCTAGGTGTTACTCAAGTTAAACCTGATTTTTGAAATGAAAAAGAATAGCCCTCACAGCTAATTTTTTTCATATTTTGATCTTTTTTCTGTTCAACTTCTTTCCAAGGTCAAAATCTCTCAAAGCATTGCCCTCAATAGCAGTCAAAGTCATGGGCACAATTTTTTTTTTTTTTGCATGAGCACAATCGGATGCCTTGTTATCTCAGCCACATTTCTTACATCCTGCCTCATAATCGGTTTTAATCATTACCAGAATTTGCTTATTCTTTGTATCAATCATTTAAAAGGTTTTTAAAACAATTTTTAAAGTGTCTATCAAGGGAGTAGCCATTAATAAGAATTATTTTCTCCATAAAAACAACCTGGAAAATATGAATACAAGTGAGTCATTTTCTTCAAAGTTGCAACCTTACACTCAACATTACTTTAATAGTCATATAATTTTGATCAAGTTCAATTTGACATCCACAAAAAATAACTTGGTTTTTTGCTTCAGAGATATGATGTCATTGTGCCTTCTATCTTCTTTTAATTCCTCTTTTTATGGGTAGCTCCATTTCTCTCTTTCTTGGAACTCAAAAATTCCCAGCAAATGTCTGAATAGGTCCTGTGATAGCACATTTCTGGGACAGCCAATGATCGAACACTGAGACAGGAATCTGAAGTTAAACATTGTGGGAATCAATCTGTCTAATCTAAGTCTAGTTACCTGATCTGCCATATGAGTAGATAACTCTTTGAACATAAACACAGAACCACAGCAAGCCCTCCACACTCACTAAGCAATGTTTGTATATCAAGGGCACCTTTATTTTCTCAAAATGTTTCCATAACTATGACTTTTTTTATATTCATCACATGCCAGTGAGCAAGTAGAACATATACATGCTGTTATGTTGGGTATTATTTTGTAAATAACAATGCAAAGCAAACTTAGTACTGTTTTACTACAGAGTTTAAAGAGTTAGAAAATAAGAGGCTAAAGAAATAGCCAGAATGGTGGTCTCATAAACTTTAGATCATAAGATTTCTAATGTTTTCTCCAATTAGAACAATCAAATCAGTAACATTTTGATGAGATAAATAACATTGCTCAAAAAGTAGTCCCATTCTAAGGAGATGAGTTTATTTAAATAATGCATTCCTAGGAAAGTCTCCATTTTCCCATTTTAGTCAACATTATGGAAAACTAGTATATTGCTTTTTTTTTAAAAAAAATTTTATTTGAAAGGCAGAGTTACAAAGAGAGAGGGAGAAAGAGAAATTTTTCTCTTCTGGTTCACTCCCCAAATGGCTCCAACAGCCAGAGCTGGGCCATATCAAAGACCAGAGCCTCATCTGCATCTCTCATGTGAGTGCAGGGACCCAAGTACCTGGGCCATGTTCCACTGCCTTTCCAGGCATTTTAGCAGGGAGCTGGATACAAAGTGAAATACCTGGGACTCAAAGTGGTGCCCATACGGGATGCCAGAGTCACAAGCAGTGGCTTAACCTGCTGTACCACAATACTGGCCCATGTTACAGCCTTTCTAATGGTGTTTTTAAAAATCCTGTCTGCAGGTTGAATAAAGATGCTTACTCCCAGGTTCATCATGTGGCCTACCAAATGAGATTTTTCTGAGCCAAGGGCTTGGAAATATGATTTAATCAGCTTCCTAGGTGATTATTATGCAGACTCAAGTTTGAGAACCACTGAATACAAGACAAGTTAACCAAAGTATGGCCTATGATTAACAGTTACATCTCTATAAATGTATCCCTTAAAAGGCATGCATTTATGAGCAACTTACAAATAATGCCAATCCTTCTTAACATAACTAATCATTTTATGGCAGCAATTATCTCTGGAACCAACACATACATAATGAATAACAAAGCTGTTAGATTGCTAGTGCTTTATGTATTTATTATGTATGTGCCAATGTTCTGGTCATGTACCCATGGGCAGATCACATATGAGAGAAATCATGATATAGCAGTAATTTTACTATTTGATCAATAAACTGCAACAATGTATTTAATGAAAAAAATGGAGTTCTAATTATTACCTAATGAGTATATGGGAAATGACTGCAACTTCAAGTCATATTCCTTCAGAATTTTCAATTTCAAATATGAGTTTGAGTTTAAAAGAAAGATTGAACTATAATTGAAAAACATGGATGTTGGCTGATTATATTTTAACTTGTATTTCTGGAAGCAATAATTCAAACTTCATTCTTTATCTTTCGACAAACATTTCCTAAGTGCTACTCATTAAATGTCAAGTCTCAAAAAAACAAATTGCCTGCACCTGTCTCATAACTGAGGTACTATTTGACTAAAACCTATCGAATGTGGTCACTGCTTCAATAGAGGTGTGTGTGTGGTGCACTGAGTTATGAATTTTGATCAGTCAGTAAAATGTAACCCTTACAATGCAAAGCTACAAGGCAGCATATGATAAATACAATTATATATGTGAATTTTTGAATGACTATCCATTCTTCCACTAATAGTATCAGACAAAAAGCTTTACATTTAAAATACTCCTTTCTTGACATTACTACAATACAAATGTAATTTAGTTTTCTTTACGTACAATCCATATGTTAGTGTAACCAAGCCTCACTGATGTTTCCATGGACTCAATCTATAAAGGAATGTCCAATGATTACATCATGTGTACTTCAAAAAGAGAGGCTTTCAAAGAAATTAAAGGACCCGGGCCCTAGTCATATTTCTACCACTAACTTTCCTTGGATATTTCACTTTTATTCCTTAGTTTCATCCTCCTCAAACATAAAATGGGATTGACTCAAGACCCTCATTGTTCTGGGAATTTATGACTTGTTGTTAAGTTGTGATGATACAGTCACCTTCCATTCTTTTTCCCAAATGCTCTATATCACTCATCTTCCCGTTACTAATGGGATAATGGAGTGTGAACTGGAATGGATTACACTGCGAGGCAGTATCCAGTTATATTAGCACTCATTCCTCCACCTTCTCCCCATTATGCAATACTGAGACAGGCAAGGAGACCCACTTTCATTCAGCTGAATACCAGACAACCACTAATCTGGTATTTGATGGGTTATAGCAGCCCTACTCTTTTAATGCAGGTTTTAAAAATCCTCTGTCCTTAATGTGCTGTACATCGTGATTTAATGCTATAACTAGTACTCAAACAGTATTTTTTCACTTTGTGTTTCTGTGTGGGTGCAAACTGTTGAAAGCTTTACTTAATACATGCTATATTGATCTTCTGTATATAAAGATAATTGAAAATGAATTGATGTGAATGGAAGGGGAGAGGGAGCAGGAGAGGGGAGGGTTGCGGGTGGGAGGGAAGTTATGGGGGGGAAGCCATTGTAATCCATAAGCTGTACTTTGGAAATTTATATTCATTAAATAAAAGTTAAAAAAATCCCCAAGATAATTTGTAACATGATAACTGGTATTACTAACCTGTGCTGAACTCTTTTCAAGTTTTTGGACTAAATTATCCCAACGCAGGGCAAAGTTTTCCAGCCATGCTTCCATCTTCTGTGTAACTGACTTATTTTTCAATGTTGAAAGAAGAGCTTGGTTGAGTGAAGAGAGTTTGTCCATGGATTGCTTTTTCTTTTCTAGATCTGTTTTCAAAACCTGTTAAAAATAAGCAACATCACCAAACAAGAATATGTTAAACTTTGTAAAATACTGTAGTCCAACTGGCTTTTGCATATATTTGGTCATTTGCATAGTTGAGAAAAGACTGCAATAATGCCTACAAAGGACAAAGAGTCCAAATAAACTATACACATAAATAACTAATTCTGGGGAGGCTGTGGGGAAAAATGTACCCCAATCCACTGTTCATGGGAATGTAAATAAACACATCCATTATGGAAGACAGTGTGGAGATACTTCAGAAATCTGTTAAAAGTTCTACCATATGACCCAGCCAGCCCACTCCTGGGAATTTATCCAAACAAAATGAAATCAGCATAGAAAAGGGTTATTTGTACCCCCATGTTTATGGCAGTTCAATTCACAATAACTAAGATATGGAATAAACTCAGATGTCCATCAACTGATGACTAGATAAAGAAATATGGTATATATGGGATACTACTCAGCCATAAAAAAGAATGAAATTCTGTCTTTTACAACAAAATGGATAGAATTAGTGAAATCACATAGTCCCCAAAAGACATACATTGTGTTTTCTCTATTATGTAGCAATTAGTATAGAATGCAAAAAATGTCTAAGGATAAAACTGACATCTTATGATTTGGTTGCTGTTTATAACCACTGTCCACATTCCTGTGAAACAGTGGTCTTTCTACTTGTTGAACATGCTAAGTGGTTCATTAAGTCTTGGATTATAAAGTAAATTCAAAGTATGTTATTGTCAAAATTAAAGGAAAATAAATAGAAGGAGGGAGGGAGGGAGGGAGGGAGCTAAGAGGGGTTATTGAGGGAGGAGGAGGAAAGAATGTATGGTTATCTTTTTAGAATTGTATCTATGAAATACATGAATTTTTTCTATTTTAATAATTTTTAAAAAACTATGAAGTAATATTCCTAAGAAATTTGAAGAAATTCAGATGTAGAATAAAGATCAGTGAAAGCACTTAAGATCTACCTTCAAATATCTAAAGACAAGCCAAGTGAACAAAATAGTATTGTTTCAAAAACAGAGATCAACATATGGAAATTAGTTTTTAACATTTGGAGGTGAACACATGGCTCTTAGAAATAGTAAATTTCCCCATAATTCTTGATAGATTTTGAAGAAAACGCACTATTATCTTCCAGGAACAGTGAAGTGAGATGACAATGGCTAAGAGGTTTTGCCATTCTGAAATGCCAAGTTTATTTTAAGAAAATTGCATTTTCATTAATTTCCACAGTTCAAACATTCTATTTACTATTTGTAAGGAAAAAAATACATGTTATGTGATTTACTGACCTTAAAAGTTGTGTAACACCAAGCATTCAATTGGTGTTTGGATATTTAATTCTGTTCTAAAAGCTAATTTTGGAGCCCATTAAAGGAAAGTAAGCCATTGACTATGATACAAATCCTTCAGAGCCTCTTGACATATTTTTGAGAAACCTAAACATTTTATAGAATAATTTTTTATTATTCACATTTCCAAAGTTCCTGTGAAACATGGACAGTTATATATGCCTTTTGGTTGATGTGGAATGATTAAGCAAAGTGGCTTATATGAAATCAATAGATTAGAGTGCTTATTCTTTCACTGTATTCATTAAGGTCACCCTGTACATGGGAAAATCCAATAGCCAGGCACTGAAAGCTAGCCTCTGACCTAACTTATAAATGCAGAAAAAGAGGAAGGAAGGAAGGAAGGGAGGAAGGGAGGAAGGGAGACAGGAAGACAGGAAGAGAGGAAAGGAGGAAAGGAGGAAGGAAGGGAGGGAGGGAGGAAGGCAGGAAGGAAGGCAGGAAGGAAGGGAAGGCGAAAATCCTTTTACAATTCTTTCACAATCCTATCTTTGGGTCAGTAGCAAGCAAGTACGATGAAAATAAACTGTAATACCAGTCTTTCAGAACTAATCCAAGTTTATTTAAGAACTAACATTGCTTATGGCAAAGAAATTGTCACTAAACAGAGGTAGCAATTGCTCATGAGCTCAAGTGTCACTGGCACAGACTAGTTAATGCACTCCCCTGCACAGGACAGTTTATGTAGCTCATTTTGGCATGCCACCTGCATGGTAGCTCTGAACAGCACACACTTCTGGTGTCTCCTTGAATTAGTTCTTGCTTTAATTCAGGATCTACTTCATCTGATATACTTTATATTGTAGTCTTCATACCAGTTATAAGGAAGCAAGTTTTAAAGTTCTTTTCTAATTTTTCCTCAATTATTAAGTTATTGTTTTACTATTTTTCTCAGTTTGAAAGATCAAAACACTAGTCAAGATACTATAAATTGCATTCATGTCAGAATAAAACTCAGTGTACAAGTTGATCAATGTGTTGTACACTCATTTTGTCTATTTAATTCACATGTTCGCTTTCCATTAAATTTAAGTGCATACTTAACATGATAGTAAAACAACAGTTTATACTACCTCCCTAAAGCTGAGAGCCAAATTTGAATTTTAACATATATCCTTCCAATTCCTTTATGGAGTCTCACTTTCCTTCTGTTCTTTATTAATTCTGGTGTGCATTTATTTTATCATAAGCCACCACAAGTTCATTTTGTAAAGAGACATGATATAAACAAATACATGCATTTAAAAACAAAATGATCTAAGAATAATCCTCTTTGAGTCACCTTCTCCAAGCTTAAGGACTAATTTAAACAGACAGATGTGTAAGGCTAAAGGGTGTATCCATTATTTAACCTAGATAGATAATGATTTGCAAACATTTCAGAACAGAAGTCTGCAAGTTTTGTATAAAAAGAGGATTGTATTGGAAATCTATGGGCAGGCATATGTTGCCTTAACAAATGAAACTAAGCCTTCTATATGGCAGTAAACCAAAGAAAGAAGTATTCACTGAGCATTACAAAAATAAAAGTGAAAATCATTATACAAAATATGACTTGGAAAAGTATATTCAAGGTAAAATTAAAACAGCATTATAATGAAAATTGCGTGATTGGATCAACACATGAGCAAGGGCCAGCGGCATGGTATAGCATGTTAAGCCGCCGCTTGAGATGCTGGCATCCCATGTGGGTACTGGTTTGACTCAGCTGCTCCTCTTCAGATCCAGCTCCCGGCTAATGGCCTGGGAAAGTATCTGGAGATGGTCCAAGTGCTTGGGCTCCTGTACCCACATGGGAGACTTGGAAAAACTTCCAGGCTCCTGGTTTATGCCTGGCACAGCCCTGGCTGTTGTGGCCATTTGGGGAGAGAACCAGCACATGGAAGATTCATTTATATTCTCTCTTTCTCCCCCCTGCCACCTTTCAAATAAAAAATATAATTTTTAGAAAGTGAATATTCAAAAAGTTCATGGAAAAGTCATATTATGAAAAGACTATGAATAGATTTCAAAGTTGTATGTACCAAAAGAAGTGTCTTTTAATTCAATTTTTCTACAAACCTTTTGAAGTATTCTCATATGTTATATAAATCTTGAATACAAAAATACTGAATTAACAAAACTTGTATGAATTCTAGATTTTAGTTTTTCAAAATTTAATGACAGACTAGTAGTTCAGCTTCAATTTCTCTACCACCCCCCTCCCTCTTCATAATTACAGAGTTCCCTCCCTGAAGAATTCTCACATAGTATTTAGCCAAGAAAGGATAAGGAAGGAAATCCATGAAGGTACAAATTCACTGGACTATAGTAATGAGTAAGTTACTCCCATCTATCTTCGGATGTCAATTATTTTAAATTTGAATCATATGTGCACATATTAAATAACTATAGTTAAATTGTTACTAATTACTAAAGTTTAAAACATATGTCTCTTTGCATATCAAGAAGTGACACAGGTCTGTGAGTGCCAGAGACCATCAGAGCTCTAGAAAATTCAGGAAGGAAAAGTAAGCTGTAGAAATTTATACAAGACGCCGGCGCTGCGGCTCACTAGGCTAATCCTCCGCCTTGCGGCGCCGGCACCCCGGGTTCTAGTCCCGGTCAGGGTGCCGGATTCTATCCCGGTTGCCCCTATCTATTCTATCCCGGTGGCCAGGGAGTGCAGTGGAGGATGGCCCAAGTGCTTGGGCCCTGCACCCCATGGGAGACCAGGAGAAGCACCTGGCTCCTGCCATCGGATCAGCGCAATGTGCCGGCCGCAGCACGCTGGCCGCGGTGGCCATTGGAGGGTGAACCAACGGCAAAGGAAGACCTTTCTCTCTGTCTCTCTCTCTCACTGTCCACTCTGCCTGTCAAAAAATAAAAAAAAATTTATACAAGACCAAGGATATATAAAAAAGAAAGCAACATTTTTATAGAGGCCAGGTCCCCAGATAGGCAGGAATCCACAGTCAGTAACACAGGCTGGGTCAGTACTAGATATGGGAATGAGACAAATGTTCAAGACTGAGTAGACAAGTGCCAGGTGGTCAAGGGAAAAGTGCAAACACTTAGGAAAGGCCCAGAAAACCTCCACCCTATTTTCATTTGGCATATGTCTCAGAGAACGATATGAAGACAATTTATTTTATAGTGGCAAAATTGAACTGTGTATCTATTTTACCAGTGGTTGCTTTTCAGCAGATGGAAGGATCTTCAAAATGATTTTGGAGACCAGCATTGTGGCATTGGTGGGTGAAGTCACTGCATGCAATGCCAGCAGCCCCTGTGGCCCCTATGGGCTGTGTCCCAACTGCTCCATTTCCGATCCAGCTCCCTGCTAACAGCCTGGGAAAGTGGTGGAAGATGGCTCAAGTGCTTGGGCCCCTGCACCCACATGAAAAACCGAGATGAAGCTCCTGGCATCTGCCTGGCCCAGCCCTGGTTATTTGGAGAGTGAATCAGCAGATGGAAGACCCCTCCCTCATTCATATTCTCTCACTCTTTAAAATAAATTAATAAAAAATCTTTAAAAACTGTTTTTGGAAAATGCATATTATATAAAAACAATTCATGAACTTAAATTTTTTATACCAAAATATATAAATCTTTTAATTTCATTTTCTAAAAACTTTGGGAATTACTCTTATATTTTGGTAGATTGAAGCATTGCAAGGGTTCTTAACTTGAGGGACTACCACACTCTCTCTCAAGGTTTGTTAAAATGCAGATTGCTGGGCCCCATTGCCAATTTCTAAGTCAACCTAAGAAGGGACTAAGAATTTGCCTGTGTAGCAAGTTTCCAGGTGATACTGACAATGCTGATTTGGGAACTTCACTTTGATAACCAATCAATGATTCTGTTTGGATGTATTATTTGAGGGCAATCACAGGAGTTGAAGTCATGGCAGAAAATATTACAAAGCAGAACTATCAACAAGGACTTGCATAGTTCCCATAAGCACTCCACCTTTATCATTTTTAAAAAAGATTTACTTATTTGAAAGTCACAGTTACACAGGAGAGGCAGAGAGAGAGAGAGAGAGAGAGGTCCTCCATCTACTGGTTCACTCCCAAGTTGGCTGCAATGGCTGGAGCTGCGCCGATCTGGAGCCAGGAGCATCTCCCAGGTCTCCCACATGGGTGCAGGGGCCCAAGGACCTGGGCCATTTTGTACTGCTTTCCTAGGCCACAGCAGAGAGCTGGATCAGAAGTAGAGCAGTGGGACTTGAACCAGTGCCCATATGGGATGCTGGTGCTGCAGGTAGCAGCTTTACCTGGTACGCCACAGTGTTGGCCCCTCCACCTTCATCATTTAATACTACAGCCACTTCATGGTGTCTTCAATACCACAGTACTCCTTTCGCCTGTGCACACATCTCTCTCATAGATCACTACACTTCTCAAGAGTTGTCTTTACCTGACAAACACCAACAGTCTCCACAGCAGCAACCCATTTTCCACAATCAAATTTCTTCTAGACTTGGCCTTTCCCATTATAATTTCATGATAGCACAAGTCTTAGAATTCACCTATGAAGGCCATAACTTTGTCTCTCTAAGTTTTATGCTTTATACCAAATTTAAAAAAAAATCAGTTTTGGAGACCATGATTGTAATGCAATGGGCTAAGCTGCCATTTCCAACACTGGCATTCCATATCAGGGTGCAGGCTTGAGGTTTGGCTATTCTGTTTCTGATCTGGATCCCCGCTAATGTGCCAGGAAAGGCAGTGGAAGATGACTCGAGTACCTGGGCCCCTGCAACTGATGTGACAGACTGGGATAGAAGTCCTAGCTCCTGTCTTTGGCCTAGCTGAGACCTGGCAGTTGTGGCCACTTGGGGAGTGAAACAGAGGATCAAACATCTCTTACCCTGTCCCTCTCTCTGTCTCTGCCTTTCAAAATAAAATAACCTCAATATTAAAAAAAAATAAAGATTACTTCTAATCATAAAAAAACAATGGCTGAGGGTGGGCATTTGGCTCAGTGGTTAAGATATTGTTTGAGATGCCTGCATTCCATGTTGGAGAGCCTGCTTTATGTCCTACTCTCCAGTTCCAATTCTGCTTCTTGCTAATGCACCAGATGACAGCTCAAGTACTTGGGTCCCTTGAGGTTTGATGTGAGAGACCCATATTTAGTTCCAGACTCCTGGCCTTGGCCTAGTCCAGCCCTAACTGTTGTGAGCATATGGAGAGTAAACCAGTAAATGGAAGGTATCTTGTTCTCGTTATTGCACGTGCTCAGTTGCGCTCACTCGCTCCCTTTCAAATAATAGAACCCCAGTTATGGATAGGAATCCCATGGATTTATGGGAAAGGAAATATCAGACTCCCAAATTTCCACCCTCAATGAAAAGTAGGAGGTGGGGCCGGTGCTGTGGTGCAGCGGGTTAATGCACTGGCCTGAAGTGCTGGCATCCCCCATATGGGCGCTGATTCGAGACCCAGCTGCTTCATTTCCAATCCAGCTCTCTGCTATGGCCTGGGAAAGCAGTGGAAGATGGCCCAGGTCCTTGGGCCCCTGCACTCACGTGAGAGACCCAGAAAAAGCTCCTGGCTTCTGGCTTTGGATCGGTGCAGCTCCAACCATTGCAGCCAATTGGGGAGTGAACCAGCAGATGGAAGACCTCCCTCCCTCCCTCCCTCCCTCTCTGCCTCTCTTCTCTCTGTGTAACTCCAACTTTCAAATAAATAAATAAATCTTTAAAAAAAGTAGGAGGTAATCCTGTGGGTTATTAGCAATAATATTTTAAAACAAATTACACTGATTGTAAATACAAGGGTGCTTTAGTACAATGTATCTATACCTAGGTATGTAGTAGGAACTGGTGACAGATGGTACCTGTTTTGGGTCTCAGATTGTGACATATTTTAATGAACATTAAATTCTTATTCACTGCCTGAGTCAGCAGGGGAATTTTACCTAAAATTCTAGACCAGCTGTCAGGTTTTGTTAATTGGCTTAAACTATCAAATGGCAAGACTTATACAAAGCATTTTCACTTTGTTCACAAGTAAGGTAACATAATACACATTTTCATCTTATTTGAAAAATATTGACACTTTACTAAGAGAGCATTTTAATGGCCAAGACCAGGGAAGACTTTTACTCACAAAAATGTCCACATAGTGATACATGACTGTTGCAAACAACCATTACCAATTGCAGCAATTTTTCTCCAAAGAATGAAATGGTATGAGAAGTTTTGAAACAGCTTGAAGGACCTGGAATTGAGCCTTGATCTATTAGTGCTCATTTCACTTCGAATAGGGATGGTATATGATACCTTGGAACATGTGATGTGCTTTTTTCTGAATCTCAATTTCCTCTTCTTAAATAACCAGAATAGTGGATCACAAGGAACTTGAGACCCATAATTGCAGTGAGTATATACTATGTACAAGGTCCGTTATAAATTTAAGATTATTTAAATTTTATTAATCTATAGCTCCCTATGAATGACTTTTTATGGGTAAGTGCAATAAATTATATGCATAGTCACTTGCACTAGGTAGTGAAATTAGGAATTGATCACACAAAATAACATTGTGATACTATGGCATATGGCATTTTCCAAAGATGGCTGCAAAAATAACTCCTTTCCCAAATGCTCTCCTTTAATTTGAATTTGATATTTCTCCATGAAGAGACAATCTAACTCATATCCCTCGAATTTGGGCAGGGCTCTGATTGCTTCAACCAACAGAGTGTGACAGCATCATCATTTTATGAAGTTTGAACTTATGTCCCATTCACAGAAATACTCTTGCTTCTAATTCTTAGCCTCCATGTATAAATTCTGACTAATCTAAAGCAGATAATCTGTAGCAGGCCAAACCACATTAAAAGGTCAGTGGAAGATGATTTGATTACCTTCCCCAGATGTCAAAGATCTCAAATACGGTACAAGTTGTTCTGAGAAAATGAGCACTTTCATTCAATTCTAGACTCAAGTCAGCTAGAATTTCTAGTTGAGGGTACAGTGTAGCAGAGACAAATCATCCCCTCTGTAACTCTCAATTATTGACCCTGAATTACATGAGCATAATGTAAAGGCCATTTCAAGCTACAAAATGTGGAGCTGTTTGTCAGACAGTAATAGTAACTGGAAAAGCAACTAAGTTCTAACTTTTCTAAGTACAGGCCACTGTGTATTCCTTGGACTCCCTTCTTGTGAAAATGAGGTTTCCTTGATAAGTTCTATGAACTTGGCATAATCACCCTCTAATAATTATTTGTCAGCAACTAATTATTGATTGAAAGGACCCATGATTTTATATATAAAAGAAAAGTGTTTATTTGGAATTATCTGCTTTAATATTATGTAACCTATGCATTCCTTCTTCTGAATGAGATAAAATCTTTCCTAAATTGACCACCTCCTGCCTGAGGCATGTGACAGTGCAAATAAGCCTCTGCATTTTAGAAATATTTATTATCCTCACTTCTGCTACATCACTCTCTCCCCTTCTCCTTTTACTTTTTTTTTTAAATATTTGTTTATTTATAAGTCAGAGTTACAGACAGACAGGAACAGAGAAATCTTCCATCTGCTGGTTCACTCACTAGATGGATACAACAGCTGGGGCTGGGTCAGGCTGAGGCCAGGAGCACCTTCCAAGTCTACCATAATGGGTGGCAAGGACCCAAATACTTGGGCCATCTTCCATTGCTTTTCCCGGGGAGCTGGATTGGAAGCAGAGCATCTGGGCCACAAACTGGGGCTCATAATTCTCCTTTCATTCCTAAACTACATCCGCTTAAACTCCTTTTGGAAGCGTCTTCTCCTCTATAACCTATTGATTGTAGGCCTTCCCTCTGCTGTCTCTTTTATTTATTGTGTCACTCTACACAAGCCCTCTAAAGCATCTTGCACATGTCTGTATCAGATCAGCCATGAACTCTTCTCAGATTCTAGTACGTCTATGTAGTTGACCTATAGAATGGTCTTTTTCATTTGGATGTCTCCACAACATTTTACACTCAACCTAAACAATTCTGAAATAATTAACACTCTTTCCATTGCAAAAATTCCTCTTAGGGCTATTGACCTGTCTAGGAATCCATATATCCGATTGAGAATTATGGTAACCATTCCAAATTTCTATCACTTGCTATAAGCTTTAATCATTTAATTTTTTTTTTTTTTTGACAGGCAGAGTGGACAGTGAGAGTGAGAGACAGAGAGAAAGGTCTTCCTTTGCCGTTGGTTCACCCTCCAATGGCCGCCGCAGCCTGCACGCTTCGGCCGGCGCACTGCGCTGATCCTATAGCAGGAGCCAGGTACTTATCCTGATCACCCATGGGGTGCAGGGCCCAAGCACTTGGGCCATCCTCCACTGCACTCCCGGGCCACAGCAGAGAGCTGGCCTGGAAGAGGGGCAACTGGGACAGAATCCGGCACCCCGACCAGGACTAGAACCTGGTGTGCCAGCGCCGCAAGGCGGAGGATTAGCCTAGTGAGCCGCGGCGCCGGCCTTAATCATTTAATCTTAACTTTTTTTTATATTTGTCTCCTCATGTCCCTACCCAATGTTACTTAATGCAAATTTTCTACTTAGTGGCCATAACTAAATGCTTCACTACCAAGGATAATTTAAAAATGCAAATATGAGGGTCAGTGCTGTAGCATAGTAGGTGTCAGCATCCCATGTGGGTGTCAGTTTGAGTCCCAGATGCTCCACTTCTGACACAGATCCCTGCTAATGTGCCCAGGAAAGCAACGGAGGACAACCCAAGTCCTTGGCCCCTGTACCCATGTGGGAGACCAGGAAGAAACTCCTGGTTCCTGGCTTCAGATCTGCACAGCTCTGCCCATTGTAGCCATTTAGAGGAGCAAACCAGTGGATGGAATAATTTCTCTGTCTCTCCCTGGGCACCAACCCTACAATTCTGCCTTTCAAATAAATAAATATTTTTAAAAATACAAATATGAATGCCCTCAAATTCTCAATGTCTTCCCATCAGCATCAGAACAATATTACAAATAAAAGGCTACTTCAAAAATTCTGTAGAAAAATGGAACACATAAATTGATTTTGGATCTACAATGCATATAGTTTTTTCCTAATATGTATTTTCCATTAACTTTATGAAGACTCTTTTATATATTCAATATTTTTACATTCATGTTTTAATGCATGCATAACTTTTCCCAACTCTATCATTAGTAGCCACATCACTAAAGAAACTGTACTATTATATCATTTCACCAGTACATTATAGTCAATAAAAAGCTACCTTGTACTGATAAGCCATACAGAAGTGAATATACCGTAAAATGAGTTTAAGTAACTATGGAGTTAAAGCTGATACAAATAAATATTTGGTAAAATGGTACATGCATATTAACTGGAAAACATCCATTTAATTTTAAGTTATTTAATTATTGTTTAATATAATGCAACTATAAATTGATTTGCTGAGGTGCAACTGCAAAGCATTTTATTAGACATAGTATTTAATAGAATGGATTGATCAAAATATATGCAAATTCTAACTAAGGAATATTTCAGTTGAAAAATTAAGCTCCTAGTATTCGGTAGGCCTAACTGGAACACAACAAAATTTAAAATATAAGAGGAGCTTTAGAGTTCTTTCTCTTCATCTTCCTTCTCAATGAAGGCTTTCTTGGAGTCCTTTTGCTACCAAAAAGATCTTATTTCTTGAAACACATCAGATACTTAATCAATACCATTTGGTGTTTCTTGTTTGCCAAACTAGGGATAAACTTCCTGTCTGTGAGGAAAATTCTCTCTTGTGTTTCTCATATACCAACTTTAACTGGTCAACTTTTGCCTACCAGTATTTTTTTTTTTTCATTTTATCTGAAAGGCTGACAGAGAAAGTGACAGAGATCTTCCACCTCAGGGTTCATTCCCCAAATGCCTGCAGTAGCTGGGAATGGGTGAGGCCAAAGCCAGGAGCCAGGAACTCAGTCCATTTCTCCACATGGGTGGCAGAGGTCCAACAACATCTGCCATCACCTGCTGCCTCCCAGGGTATGCATTAGCAGGAAACTGGAATGGGAAGTGGAGCTGGAGGACTTGAACCAAAGTGCTCTGATTACAGAATGAAGATACCTCAAGTGGCTTATCTACTGCACTAAATGACAACCCCTCATTTATTAGTTTAAAACTGTGATATCTAGAACTTTGTGGAAGGCTCCTAAGTATTTTTATTTCTTAGAGGTGCCTTTTCATTTTAAGTATTATTCTAAGTATACTGTATTTTTTCAAAAGGCTGTTTTTTTTTTTTGAAAAACAAATTTAAAACTCTACCACTAGTTTCACTGCTGCTATAATTAAGAAAAGTATTACACCATCTTTAAATAATCAGTGATTTGAACAGAAATAATAAGTATTTAGTTTAAGGTTTGGAAGAACAGAAAAGACTAATGGTGAAAAATTCATTACTGAGTTCTTAAAAGATTATGGAAAGATAAAATATACATACAGTCAGTTTGCGAAGACTTGACAGCATTTCATTTTGATCCTTAAAGCCAGTTGTATGAATCTTGTTCACTGCATCTTCTTTTTCTGAAAGCCATGTACTGAAAAGGCACTGAAAGAAACCAAAGAATTAGAAAACAGAAAAGAGTAATTATTTAAAAATTGATGATTTTCATGGAAGTCAGAAATATAATGGTGGTTACCAGAGGCTAGGGAAGGCATGGCTAAAGTTTGACCCATGAGTTCTGAATTATGGCTAGATAAGAGTAAGAAGTTCTTGGGTTCTGTTGTATAGTAGAGTGACTATGCATAATGTTAATTGTGTATTTCTCCATAAAAAAAAAACCTGGGCATTATAATTTTGGCTATTTTGCCATAACAAAACATTACTTGATTGGACATATGTGAAATATGAAACAATACATGGTACCCCATAATAATAAAATTTTATTTTAATGTCTGTTAGGTCTTATAATTTTTAAAAGTATACTTTTCTTTGCTTTCCAACTTAGCATTACTCCAAGTCTTTCTCTCCCACAATCTTACCCATATGACTCACCTGTTCTTCAGTAAAACGTTGCCATTTTAGAAGGATGTCTTGCAAAAGAACCCAACGATCTTCTGTCCACCTACAGATGTTTGCCCATCGATCTCCCAGTACCTGAGGGAAAAAAAAAGACAACCGACCACTACATTAGTCACCATCAATTCACTTAAAACAGCATGAAAGACTTACCAAAGTATCTAATTGTTAATCTTCTATGCATATCAGGAGTTATAAAGAACAACCTTCCTGCTTTTGCTTATTATTTTGTAAGCAATATGCCTTTAACTTGTCTGTAGATGATTTTATTCAGTCTTTCATCTTTAAGTGAAAAACAAAGCTATTTACATAAAATTTGAAACAGTTATTACATCATTTGAAATGTGTCTATAGGAAGTGTAACACAGAAAAACAAACACATAGAGATTTCCAATGAAAACATGTAAAATGTAAAAACATACCCCAAAGGGCTGAAATGTACCTCAAAGCATAAAAATCTCACTAGTAACAAAATTTTACACAAAATGTTTAAAAGACTCATTTCAAGCAATCCTATACTATAATTGCTTAATATCAGGATTGCAGAGGAAGATTCTCTTTTACTTTAATCATACTGATATTTAGTTTTTAAAAAATTATCTGTATCATTTGGAAGTATTTAAATTTTCTCTCTATAAACTACTCAGAAATTTTTAATATCCTATATGAAATAACTGCTATTTTTCATTAGCATATCACTCATGTTTAGGTGGCATACTTTTTCAACATGTGACATGAACCAAATACTGATAATTTTTTAATGAAAATATACTTTGTGATGATGTCTATGCAAAAGGAATACTTTGAGGTAAAACATAGGCGCCTTACTCAACTCCATCATGATGAACTTTAGAACCTAAAATTTCAACTTATTTATGACTTTCCACACAAATATTTTCTCATAGTTACTGGATCTTTAGAGCAATATCTCAAAATATGTTTTTGCTTTGTTTCACATGCAATTGGAGCTACAATCAGTATCTGTAACTATGATTTTTGAAATACATATTCACTATTAGCTTCATTTGAATTTCTACTTTTCTCCATGCTGTATGTTTGAATCAATCCACCTAGAAGAAGGTATGTGATTTAAACAATGCGCATATAACTAGCAACATGAAAATATCTGCCTAGTTCTAGGTAGTTGGGATATATACATTTTTAAAATCTTTAATCTTTCATAATTTCAAAAGAATCCCATGTATGGATAAGTAGTAGATACCAAACATTTTATTACAATATTAAAATGATCATGTATAAATACGTACCTCTGTCATAAGTGAGTTCTCAGCTTTTATTCAGAAGTGTTAATATAATGTTATTGCTTTAAAGATAATGTAACTGAATTTCTGATTTTCATAGTTTTATTATCTATTCAAGTTTTTTGAATTATGTAACTTTAAAACAGAGGACATAGCACTGAAATAGTGATACAAGAAACTCACAGGAATCATGGCAAGTTACAATTACTCCAACCATTTGAACCATGTAATTATTACAAACATGTGAGATTTTTTTTTTCTAAAACACAGTTAAAGATTGTTTAATGAGTTTTCTAATGACCCTGTCAGTATACATCAGGTAAAATGGCATGGAATATATTGGTTCATAGACTGAAGGTATATTTTTTCTCAACTAGAGAAAAATCTTACCCTTTAGTTATAAACCACACCATTTGCCTAATTGGGGATGTAGATAGAAAGGTCCAAACATGAGGTATTTAGTGCAGCCCATCAAGTTCAGTGGAGACAGGAGTCAGAGAGAATGGAACAAATCAAACTCTAGCATCATCTTCATAAATCAAAGAAAATAGACAGAGATGCCTAACTGGATAAAGCCACCTCTTTGTAGGACAAGATGCACAAAGGTATCATCCATTGAAGCAGAATTTTAGGCTTATAATTCCATAGGTATTAAATTATAATTTGTGGGGAGCAAGCCGGACTGGACTGAGTTACTGGAATTAGGACTTGTTCTATGCATCTGCTCTCCCACAATATGGCGCTGGGAGAGAAGTAAACAGCTTCTGCACAGCTGCCTCCAGTTCAACCAATAAACTGTAGGACTTGCTCCTGATTGGAGAGCGGCGTGCTCGGCGTGTGGGCGGCCGAGTTGGGATTGGCAGAGGAGGACTATAAAGGAGGAGAGAGACGGCATGCACCAGGAACATCTAAGGGGAACATCTAAGGGGAACACCTGTGCAGCCCCCGAGAGAGCCGGCCGGCGGTGTGCCGCTCCCCTGCGGAAGTGGGGAATGTGGCAGGGGGAACCGCCCTTCCACGGAGGTGGAAGGGATAGTAGCCAACCCGGGAAGAACCAGCAGCAAACCCGGGGAGGGCCGAGCAGACGAAAGAACAGTGCAGGGTCCTGTGTCGTTCCTCCACGAAGAGGGGGAGCGACAATAATTTATTAATTTTAGAAGGGCATCCTATAAAGAATTCAAATAGTGTCTCTCCTATTCTAGATTAGTTAATATGCTTAAATTTATTAAAATTCTATATATTAATGTGGTACATTTATGTTTTTCACTAAAGTGTTCCAAAAAACTGAGAATTATACATTCTTTGGAGTATATGATCAAACTAATTAAGACAACCGTTTTTCAAGTCATCAAAAATGTCCTGTGTATCCAAATACTGACTGAAAATAATTTTAGTATTTAATTAAAGCAGGGTTATGATTCAGCAGATATTTACGTACAGCTGATACGTTGATTCATTTATCAATCATAAATGTAGCCAAATATTTACTAATTACCTAAGCCTGCCACATATAAACAGAATAAGTATGTTGCAAGCTGAATTCTGTCCCTAAAATTCATGTTGAAACTCTGTATCCCATATACTGTCTCACGATGTGACAATATTGGGAAATCAGGCCTTTAAAACAGGGGATTACACTGCAATGATGCTATCAGAGTAGGCTCTATTCCAATCTGGCCGGTGTCCTTTAAAGGAGGAGAAATCTGGGCCCAGAGACAAAAGGAACATGTACACACAGAAGGGATGCTATGCAAGCATGCTGAGGGAAGGAGGCCATCTGCAAGCCACAGAGAGGCCTGAGGGGAAAGCAACCTTGCCAATACCTTGATCTTGGAATTCAAGCACCCAGCATAGTGAGAACATAAATTTCTGCTGTTTAAAACACCCAGTCTATAATACTTATTTTTAATTTTTTTCTAAAGATTTGTTTATTTATTTGAAAGTCAGAATTACAGAGAAAGGGAGAAGGGGAGGGGTGGAGAGGGGGAGAGAAGGAGAGGGAGAGGGAGAGGAAGAGGGGGGAGAACTGGAAAGGGAGAGAGGGAGTGAGGGAGAGGGGGAGAGAGAGATTTTCCATCTGCTAGTTCACTGCCAAAATTGCCTCAACAGCCATGGCTAGGCCAGGTCAAGGCCTTGAACTCTATCTGAGTATACCACGTAGGTGACAGGTTACCATGCATTTGGGCCATCATCCCGCTGCTTTCCCAGCCACATTAGCAGGGAGCTGGATCAGAAGTGGAGCAGCCGGTACTCAAACCAACACTCATATGGCAAGATGGCATTGCAGGCAGCAGCTTTATCTGCTATGCCACAATGCTGGCCCCAAAACTTTTTTTTTTTTTTTTTTTTTTTACCATAGTCCTAGCAAACTAATACAAAAGACATATATAAGAGAGGCTGATCTTTAAGAAATTTATAGCTAAATCATAAATCTCTCAAAGAAACTCCATTCTTTTAAATAAGTGCTACAATATTAAACAAGAGCATGTATTAAAAATGCTTTCAAGGGGCCAGTGCTGTGGCACAGTAGGAGGCTAAGCTCCTGCCTGCAGCACTGGCATCCAATATGGGTGTCGGTTGTTGTCCCGCCTGCTCTTCTTCCATCCAGCGCTCTGCTGATGGTCTGGGAAAGCAGAAGGTGCCACAAGTGTTGGGGCCCCTGCACTCACATGGGAGATCCAGAAGTTCCTGACTCCTGGCTTCAGATTGGCCCGGCTCTGGCCATTACAGCCATTTGGGGAGTGAACCAGTGGATGGAACACATTTCTGTCTCTTCCTTTTCCTTTCTATAACTCTACCTCTCAAACAAATGACTAAAAAAACCTTTTAAAAGTTTTCCACTGCAAACAAGTTATACTTGAATATTGGTGATAATTTCTGTTTTGTTTGATCATAGTAGTTATATCATATCTTCTAAAACTCTTCAAGGGTCATTTATTTTACTCTGTTCACCCTATAAAGGCAGCTATTGAATCTTTACAAATGGGCATTTAAACTTCAAGAATATTATTTAAAGAGTATCCATCCCAATGCTTACAGGTCTCTTATCCTCAGAAAACTCCTAATGAATTGAATCTAAGTCACTTCTGCTGCAATGTGGGCATAGTGCCTATTACTGGCCTCAGTGTAATTAGATAAGTGAATTAGAAATTGCTTGCTCATACATTGTACATATCTGTCCACAGATCTATTTCTGTAATGACAAATCTTCAAGTATAAATACACAGAATATTGAAATTTATGGATTTATCTGTTTATTGCTTTGAAATATTGGCCTTAATTTGAACTACAGATGATAAAGCAAAGCGATTGGAAGATTATCAGTCAGCTCTACAGTCACCCAAAGGTATTGGTTCCTGTGATTGCCTGAATGGATGTAACCAAATTACTAGGAAGCAAAAGGGATTGGATCCAACTGGACTGATGGGAAGCTGGACAATTTTTTGAAGAATCACTATTGCATTAGAATGAAATAGCTCTTTTCTAGAACAAAAGTGTTCCCATTTAAACACAGGAATGCCTTGAGCTTTTAGAAATTCTGTCTGTTTTTGTAGAGAGAAACACGTACATAAAACAGTGAAATACAATGTCCTATGAAGTAAGAGAAACTAGTTTTTATTTATGTTCTCATTTTGTCTTAGCAATAAGAAAAGCTAAATTTCACTTAGCTTGCTCTAACCCATTTCCATGAACAAACTCACAGCTCCATTATCATCCATGCTCAGAGCCGCAATGGGGAGGGATTTTTCCATCGGCTTTAATGCACATCTCATACTGTTATCCAAGCCAAGGAGATTTCTCATCTGAATTCCTTTATTTGGTTGAATTGGCTTTTCAAAGCAAAAGTGAAAAATGGCTACCAAAAGAACATTTGCTTAAGGGCAACTGAGGAAAATGTGACAAGCCTGAGAGGTAAAACTTAAATGTAGTGACCTTTGAATTTACAGAAGCCTGTGCTAGCTAGCATGTGAGAGCTCAACTGTGTCTGTCAGAGTTATCATTAAGAGATAAAGTGTCCCGGACATATGTCCACTGAAGAAGAAACAGTTATGTGTCATGGGTCATGTGATGTTACAGTAACTGAGCTTTATACCAAAGGAAGACTGCACACAGCCCATCCCATTTCATTGCAGTCAAAGACCCTGTAAAACATTCTTCTGCTAATCAACTTTGCTTACCTTCTGTCATTGTTTAATAGTCCTTCTGAAAAATGTTTTTTGATTTTTACCTCACTTTATAAGCAACTATGCAATGAGAAATGATAAGCGACTTTATTTTACTAGTGTCAAAAAGGAAACCCTATCAAGAAACAAATCGTTAAAAACAAAGGGAAAAATGAAGGGAGAAATTTGGGAGAACTCAACTGACTCATGTTTAGAGAAGTCTATGATTCTGTTTTCAGTTTTACATGTTTCTAAAAACAGTTACCCATAGCAGCATACTATAAAATGGCATGCCTTTATAGCTTCACTAACATACGGTACTGGGTTAAAAAAAAACATAATTTGATATATTAGGAAACACTTATTGGAGGTTTCTGAGAAAATATCACTCATACCTCTGCTGTGATGAACCTGTGATATCTCCTGACTTAACTCAAGGAAATCACAACTGTCATTTTAAAGTCAACATTTGGAGTTGAGCAAAGTAACACTCGGATGGGTTCAGGTACTTGTCTAAGACAATGCTGTATATTTGGGATTTGACCTCAGATCCATTTGACTACAAATCCGTGCTCTTTCAGGATGCCATGTACTCAGTGCATCATTCTATGTAAAACTCTGCCTTCTAATTCTGCGACATAATCTACAGCAAGATGTACAGGCGCTGAATCCCTTGTGTCTTCTAATTTTTATTTTAGCACTTTGACTAGATTTAATTAAAGATTCTATCTAACCCACTTAACAAGGATTTGAAGCCTAATGTTATAAATTCATCTAAACACATATTTGACATTACAACTCCATAGGAGTTTAATCTTAAGAAAAATCAGAAAATACTTGTACTTCTAGATTCAGATAGTGTGCTCTTTGCCAGGATTTATTTTTAAAAGGTAAATATGACTATATGATTTGTTAATGAAATTCTACCCTGCTGATTATTCTGAAAATGTACTGAGATTTTTAACTTTAAGAAGCATGGTCTGTGCACTGTTTCAGTTGGTTGCATATATTATTTGCTTTTATGAGTTTATAAAGTTCTAATGAATAAATCTGGAAAGGTCCTTTTGTTGTTGCCATTGCCATTATTATTTGCAGGCTATTATTTAATGTTCTGTGGCAGCTTAATAAACTCTGTAGTCTCCAGCTCCCACCAGTCTATTCTACTGGAATAAGAGAAAATAAAGACCAGGAGTCTTAGGGAGCATTCTAGCCTGACAGTGTTCTGTTCAGCTTTCATCATATTCCCAGGCATTCTATGGTAGCTAGAGGTTTTATTGTTCCTTATTGTTTCATGCCTCACAGACTCTCAACTCCTTAGGTAGGCTCCTTACCTTCGAGGTTAATGTCTGGTGACAGAATCTTCATACATGCATTTCAAATAGTACATGAAAGTCTCAGAGCTGAATATTGCGCTGTAGTTATAAATACAGGTTTTTTTTTTTTTTTTTGGACAGGTAGAGTTATAGACAGTGAGAGTGAGAGTGAGAGTGAGAGAGAGAGAGAGAGAGAGAGAGACAAAGGTCTTCCTTCTGTTGGTTCACCCCCACAAATGGCTGCAATGGCTGGTGCTGCGCCGATGCAAAGCCAGGAGCCAGGTGCTTCTTCCTGGTCTCCCATGCAGGTGCAGGCACCCAAGCACTTGGGCCATCCTCCACTGCCTTCCCGGGCCACAGCAGAGATCTGGACTGGAAGAGGAGCAACCGGGACTAGAACCCAGCGGCCATATGGGATGCCGGCACCACAGGCAGAGGATTAACCAAGTGAGCCACGACGCCAGCCCCAACATACGGTGTTTTTCTTATCCCAATTATTGTCTTACATTATCTTTGCTTTCTTCTTCATTAAAAACCTGCCTGCCCATCATTTATGATAAATTTGAAGGCCCAGAAGACATGAGATTCACATGTAAAGTCTGGTACTCCCACAACTGATTCTAGATATTCAATACTTAGCAGTGGGTAATAACCAAGCTTGGCAATTTTTGAATCTGCTAACCATCACAGGAATTAAAGTATTACACATCACAGGATTTAAAGTACTCACTGCCTGAATTCTCGTCCCAGTTTGAAAACATCTGTTGGTAAACCCTTAGTATTTCTGGATTTTAGTCCTCCCACTAATGAGTATCCAACAAGCCAGGTCACAGTAGGGGACAAATAGTTCAACAGATGTGAAAGTGTTCTGAGAATTGTGATAAATTATTGAGATGTTTAGATTGACAAGGATTTAGAGCTCAATTAATACAAAAACAGCCTTTGCTCCAGATATAATTAATATAGAACATAGCAAAGTGTGAATGTGATCACTGAAATAGTGCAGCAGGACACTAACACTACACAGTTTTCACACTATACCTGTAGTCTATGAGGCTTATATTTTGTACAGGAGTTGATAAACTTTTTCTTTTAGATTTCTAAACGAAGACTATATTCCAATATGGATATTATTTGAAAATATAGGAATGGAAAACAAAAATCCTTCCATACTTCATTCTAACATTTTGCCCTGGAATTTTCCACTAGCTAGAAATCACAAATGCTAACATGTATATATCATAAAAATACATGAAATCAACTAAGTGTAAAATAAGGGGGTTGATGAGGATGGTGGCTAAACATTGAGTCCATACTAAAGAGTTACTTGATTCCTATTCCACTTAATATGTAGAAAACCTAAGGATTTACAGATCATATGCTTTTTCCAGGATATAAATTTTTCATTTTATATCAATTTTCCTCACTGAGAATTAGAAATTATTAAAATACCATGTGGACCAAATATAAATTTTTATGAATATATCTATAATTTGAGATGTAATAGACCAATTCCTAGAAAGATACAAACTACTCAAGTTGGCATGGAAATGGAAAACATAAATGAAATGTAAATTTTATATTTATTAAAATACCAAACATAAAGGCACAGGCAAGTTCCTCAGTCCAGAGTCAGGTACTTGTATGTAGCAAGCAAATTACAAGGTAGGCAAATAAAAGGTCAATCATTTTCCTTAACATATAGGAAAATTAAATGTTAACAAATTTTAGCAGTCATATATAGCAATATATTAAAAGGCATGTCATCCAAGTTTTGCTAATTTCAAGATTAAAGATCATCCTTTTATAACAAAATTAAGCAATATGATTAGACATGTTAATGGAATAAAGGAAAAAAACAACTAGCATGATCATCTCAAGTGATTCTGGAAAAAAAATGTGATGAAATTGCTATACCTAGCAATAATAGAAACCTCTCAGAATACGAGGAAAAAAAGGCATCTACAGAAATCTTATTAGAATATTATACTTAAGATTTATTAAAAGCCTAGATGTAAAATGAGAAGCAAATGTATACAATAATCCCATTGTACTAGAGTGTTTATGCAGTATGATAAAACAAAAATTAATAACTTGATTAACGATTGGACAGGGAGAAATAAAACTATCATTACTCACAAACTTGCATATGTATATCTGAATGATACCATCTCCAATAACAAAATATCAAAAACAGCAATATATCTCAAAAAATATTGAAGATTCCCAAACCTTGAAAGCTATAAAACACTGAGAGAAAATAAAATCCTAAGGAAATGGAAGGCTCTCTCATATTCATGAAAAAAGGCTGATAAATTACTCATGTTAGTTATCTACAAATTGAGCTATAGAGTCAATAAAACCCAGTTAAAATGATAGGAATTTTTTGTTTTGTTTTAAGGTGGGAGTATGACAAACTGACTCTCAGATTTATACAGAAATCAAATGGAAAAATTAACCAATATAATCTTTAAAAAAGGAGAAGTAGAAGTATGAAGTATCAACTGATCAATAATACCAAGACTAACTCAGGGTTCCCCTGAGCTTGACTAAACATTATATAAATTTTCTTTGTGACTATACGTCTCTGACTTCTCTTCAAATTGTTACTTTAGAAAATTTGCAGTTTTAAGTGAATTCTCTGTCCCATCAGGTGAAAATGTTGTACAACCAAAAAATCTTTCTGAATGATGTAAGAGCTATTTCTTTGAAATGTAATCGTCAAAAAGATAGTGCACCTACCTACCAGTCTCTATGGGAGGGTAAAATGCTAAGTTCAATCAATACCAATTAGTAAACACAGATGGTCTAATCACATTGATCACCCAACCCCCTAACATTCTCCAGTACTTTTCCACTAGTTCAACCCAGGGCTTAAAATCTCTCCTGCCTCTTTTTACCTCAATTTGAGTTCAGTCTATCTCCCCTATGGCAATAGTATTGATTCATATTACAGACAGTTTTGAATAAAATCTTCCTTGCCTATTTAGCTGTTTGGTACAACTTTTGTTTTATAATATCAGACATCAAAAATTTATCATAAAGCTATTGTAATTGAAATCATGCTATGTCACAAGGCTAAGTAGAAAAAAGAGCTGATTAGAATTCATAAAGTAATGCAAAAAAAAGTATTTAGGTATTTGATTTATTATGTCAAAGGCAGCACAACACAACATTAAGAAAAGAATGGGTTTTGTGATAAATAATTGAAATGGTTTGGATATCAGTTTGGGTGTCTTCCAGGGACCCAATGTGTTAAAGATTCGGCTCCAAAATCTTTTAAGATTTATTTTATTTGAAATGCAGAGTGATACAGAGAGACACATTCCATCTGCTGGTTCACTTCCCAAAATGGCCATAACAGCAGGGTCTGGTCCAGGGCAAAGCCAGAAGCCAGGAACTCCATCCTGCTCTCTCACATGGGTGGCAGGGGTCCATGTATTTGGGCCACTTACTGCTTCTTTTTCAGTTGTATTAGCAGGAAACTGGATCATGAATGAAGTAACTGGAAGTTGAATCAGCACCCCCGTATGTGGCTTAACTCACTGTTCCACACCAATGCCTCCTGGGTCATCATCTAATTATGATTTTCAGAAATGGAGCCTTCAGGAAATGATAAAATTATTTAAGCGTTTGAGTTGAGTGTCTATGATTGGATAATGGTGACTTTATAAGGAGGGACATAGACATAAGTGTGTCCCTCATGGTATGTGATGCTGTGCCCTGGATTGGGACTCTGCCAGAAGAAAAGCCTTTACCAGACTATGAACAAATGTGCCTGCTCAACCTTGAACTGTGAACCTCTAAATCCAGAAGCCAAAATAAACCCATTTCCTTTATAAGTAGCTTGTCTCAGGCATTTTGTTTTAGTAACAAAAAAGATGATTAATATATACATGTAGAAGTATACTTACCCAACAGTTGAGAAATTCCAATCCTTTATAGATATTTTTATTATGAACATGCATGATTTTATTATATTCCACTATAAAATCACACATGTTCATAATAAAAGATATCTAAAATTTATGCTCATAGTGGCATTATTTGTGTTTTTCCTATGAAACAACTCAAATTTTCTGAACAGAACATAAAGTTAAATTGTGGTATTTTATACAAAGTAATAATATCCATCAATGAAAATAAAACTAATACTATATATGCAATACAGATGAATCTCATAGAGTTTAAAATACAGTAACAAAACTGTATACTACACAGATACATTTATATTACATTCAAAACACAGCACATTTATCCTGAGGTATTATAAATCAGGATGGAGGTTACTGATGGAGGTGTAAAGAGTTTATACCTGTGATAGGGCTTGAAAAGAGCTTCTTAGTTACTGGTAATATTACTATCTGTGTTTGGAACTCCAGGTGTATTCAGGCAAAGTTTGCAAATTATATTTATGAAATCAGTACTTTTCTTGGTATCCAACATAATTATTTTTAATTTAGATTTTCCAGAGATAAAAAGTTACACAATTCTCTTGAGAAAGTATTAGAATTAAGACCTGCAGTCATAAAGAATGTTATTGTTCTAACATTTCTCTCGTAATTTTACATATTTTATATTTTATCTCTATCTTTGAAGAAATTTGGCAAACTGAACATGCGAGACTTTACTGCTCAATACATAAGTCATAAAGCCAAGACTAAGACCACTTCTAGAAATCTATACATGGTATTCTTTCAATTCTACCTAATAACCTGTTAATTAAATTAGCACAAGTCAGATGTCAATGGAATTCTTCAAAAATCTAGCAAGTATTATACACTTAAAACATGTTAGATTTGGATGTTCAATTTTCATTAGAGATATTTAAAGTTAAGAGGATACCAAAAAATGGAAATATCTTCCATGCTCATGGATTGGAAGAATCAATATCATCAAAATGTCCATTCTCCCAAAAGCAATTTATACATTCAATGCAATACCAATCAAGATACCAAAGACCTGCTTCTCAGATCTGGAAAAAATGATGCTGAAATTCATATGGAGACACAGGAGACCTCGAATAGCTAAAGCAATCTTGTACAACAAAAACAAAGCCAGAGGCATCACAATACCAGATTTCAGGACATACTACAGGGCAGTTGCAATCAAAACAGCATGGTACTGGTACAGAAACAGATGGATAGACCAGTGGAACAGCATAGAAACACCAGAAATCAATCCAAACATCTACAGCCAACTTATAATTGATCAAGGATCCAAAATCAATCCCTGGAGTAAGGACAGTCTATTCAATAAATGGTGCTGGGAAAATTGGATTTCCACAAGCAGAAGCATGAAGCACGACGCCTACTTTTCACCTTACACAAAAATTCACTCAACATGGATTAAAGACGTAAATCTATGACCCGACACCATCACATTATTAGATAACATTGGAGAAACTCTGCAAGATATAGGCACCGGCAAAACCTCTTGGAAAAGACCCCAGAAGCACAGGCAGTCAAAGCCAAAATTAACATTTGGGATTGCATCAAATTGAGAAGCTTCTGTACTTCAAAAGAAACAGGAAAGTGAAGAGGCAACCAACAGAATGGGAAAAAATATTTGCAAACTATGCAACAGATAAAGGGTTGATAACCAGAATCTACAAATAAATCAAGAAACTCCACAGCATCAAAACAAACAACCTACTTAAGAGATGGGCCAAGGACCTCAATAGACATTTTTCAAAAGAGGAAATCCAAAGGGCCAACAGGCACATGAAAAAATGTTCAAGATCACTAGCAATCAGGGAAATGCAAATCAAAACCACAATGAGGTTTCACCTCACCCCGGTTAGAATGGCTCACATTCAGAAACCTACCAACAACAGATGCTGGCCAGGATGTGGGGAAAAAGGGACACTAACCCACTGTTGGTGGGAATGCAAACTGGTCAAACCACTATGGATGTCAGTCTGGAGATTCCTCAGAAACCTGAAGATAACCCTACCATACAACCCAGCCATCCCACTCCTTGGAATTTACCCAAAGGAAATTAAACTGGCAAACAAAAGTTGTCTGCACATTAATGTTTACTGCAGCTCAATTCACAATAGCTAAGACCTGGAACCAACCCAAATGCCCATCAACAGTAGACTGGATAAAGTAGTTATGGGACATGTACTCTATAGAATACTATACAGCAGTCAAAAACAATGAAACCCGGTCATTTGCAACAAGATGGAGGAATCTGGAAAACATCTTGCTGAGTGAAATAAGCCAGTCTCAAAGGGACAAATATCATATGGTCTCCCTGATCAGCGACAACTAACTGAGCACCAAAGGGGAAACCTGTTGAAGTGAAATGGACACTATGAGAAACAGTGACTTGATCAGCTCTTGTCCTGACTGTTGATATACAATGTAATACTTTATCCATTTTAGTATTTTTTTTAATTCTAGTACTATTGGTTGAACTCTGTAATTAACACACAATTATTCTTAGGTGTTTAAATTTTAACTGAAAAATGATCCCTGTTAAATTATAAGAGTGGCAATAAGAGAGGGAGGAGATGTACAATTTGGGAAATGCTCAATCGGACTTGCCCCAAATGGTGGAGTTAGAAATGTGCCAGCGGATTCCAATACAATCCCATCAAGGTGGCAGGTACCAATGCCATCTCACTAGTCCAAGTGATCAACTTCAGTTCACAATTGATCACACTGATAGGTCTAAGAGTCAAAGGGATCACACAAACAAGACTAGTGTCTGCTAATACTAATTGATTGAATCAAAAAGGGAGAGAATGATCCAACATGGGAAGCGGGATACACAACAGACTCATAGAATGGCAGATGTCCTAAATAGGACTCTGGCCTCAGAATCAGCCCTTAAGGCATTCAGATCTGGCTGAAGAGCCCATGACAATATTTTAGGCATGGAAACCCAAGACACCCTGGAAAAAAAAAAAGAAGACCTAAATGAAAGATCTCTGTGAGTGAGATCCAGTGGAAAGAACGGGGCCATCAAAGAAGGAGGTACCTTTCTCTGAAGGGAGAACTTCCACTTTGACTATGACCCTGTCGGAATGAGATCGAAGTCGGCGAACCCAAAAGGCCTCCATAGCCTTGGCTACTCATGACTAGAGCCTAGGGAGATTGCTGACGCCATAAACAAGAGTGTCAAATTGTTAAGTCAACAACAGGAGTCACTGTGTACTTACTTCTCATGTGGGATCTGTCCTTAATGTGTTGTCCAATGTGAAGTAATGCTATAACTAGTACTGAAACTGTATTTTACACTTTGTGTTTCTGTGTGGGTGCAAACTGATGAAATCTTTACTTAATATATATTAAATCGATCTTCTGTATAAAGAGAATTGAAAATGAATCTTGATGTGAATGGAATGGGAGATGGGAGGGGTGTGAGTGCGAGGGAAATTATGGGAGGGGAAAGCCAATGTAATCCATAAACTGTACTTGGGAAATTTATATTTACTAAATAAAAAAAAGAAAAAGATATTGAAATTTATTTAGATTTTATAAAATTTGCAGAGAAAAAATAGATGCAAATATCTAATCTATGTGATACAAAATTTTCAAACACCTTAATTAAACACAATTTTATATTTAAATTTAAGTAAGTTAAATTTTTTAAAAGATTTATTTTCTATTTATTTGTAAGTTAGATTTAGACAGAGAGAGAGAACTTGCATCCACAGGTTTATTCCCGAAATGGCCACAACAGCTTGGGCTGGGACAGGTCTATACCAGGAGCCAGGAACTTCATCCAGGTCTCCCAAGTAGGTTCATGAGACTAAGGACTTGGGCAATCTGATACTGCTTTCTCATCCTCATTAGTAGGAAGCTGGGTCTGACATGGAACAGTCAGGAATCAAAACGGGAGCCCATATGGGATGCCAGTGCTACAGGTGGCAACATAATCCACTGCACCAAATCTGCAGTCCCCAAATAAGTTAAATTTGAAATCCAGTTCCTTACACACATTAGCCAGAAATTTAAGTACTCAAAATAGCCACATGTGCATAGTGGCTTCCCTATTAGAGAGTGTTGCTCTAGAAGAGAGAAATATGCAAATACTTATTTCTACAGCGTCTGGTAGGTGTTAAAATAAATATATAGCACATGTGCATCTTAAGTTTACTTTGTTAGATAGGTTTCCCTTATCCTCTTTTTGCTGGTAAGGAAACCAGAACTAGGAAAAATAACATAATTTTCTCAAGGTCACATAATAATTTTCTCCTGTGAAACTGAGAGATCTGGAGAAACCTCAGGCCAACATATTATATTGATATGGCTACCAGGCCCAGCTATGTCACAAATCAACTACACGAACTTGTATTTAATGTAATTATGCATCAGATTTCCTGTTTTTTTTTTTTTTAATTTAGGAACATTTTATAGAAAATACATAAAATTCGTGCAATGTAATAAGCACATAAAAGTGTTAATAATTATAATTATTGCTTTATGGGCAACATTCATTAACACTTAGCTTTGTGGATTATTTCTATCAAATGCATCTTTCACTGAAGGCTCACCAAATATAAAATTGGAAACTGTGGAGAAATATCAAATATACTTTATCCATAGTCCTCCACATGAAGAGTCTCTATTTACTAATTCTATAGGTTTTAACATTATATAGATTTTCATTCCACATATTATACCCAAGATACGTACTACACTTTGTTACATGACTTACATTAATTCAGTATACAATAGACATTTTAAATAGTCCTCTTGAACTGCCACTTTTAAGTATACCATTGTCTTTTCAAGCAACATTCTTTTTCATTTATTTTAATATGCATAGAATAACAAACCCAGCACATGTCTTCTGTACAGCTGACATATACTGTTCAACATCTTTATATTTTTCCATTTCTTTCAGATTTGTGTTTGTTGACAAGTAACTAAGAATTATGCTTTTCAATCTGAAGTTATCTGCAGAATGAAGCAGAAGTATGCTTTTGCTTGATAAAGTTGGCAGCTTTACCTTTTATTTTCTTACACTCCATCAATATACAATTTGAGATTAGGAGGGACTTTAAAGGTCAAGGAGTTCCAAGATGGAGGAATAACAAGCCAGTCTGAATCACACAGGGCAAAATAAATGTTTAAAAAGGGTGGAAACTACATGCCTGATACAGCCATGGGGAACTGAAGAGGAAAACATAGCAAGAGAGGCAAAGTTGGTCCAGGTCCGTGCTGAAACAGTGAATGAGGAATAAAAAAAAAGGGAGGAGGGAATGGAGGCTTCAACCCAGAGAGGATAAAACCAGCCCCAGTGGACCAGGTAGGGGGAGAGGGAATCCCGTGGTTTCATGGAACTGCCATAGCATTGAGAGGGAGTGCTTGGTGAATGGCTTCTGACGTTACATGCAGGGAAAGAATAAATGAACAGATAGGGAGGTGGTGCACCTCCCCCTCACCAGCACCTTGCAGTGATCGGCAGCCACTGAAAGAAGCCATTCTGCTCCTCTGTGTTTTCTCTTTTTTCCTCTAATGTTGGATTTTTTCTTTTTTCTTTTTTTTTTCTCTAATTTTAGATGCAAAATTTTGGTGGTGGCTCCCGTCTCTCGTGTACACACCCAGCAATAGCAGCATTCAATTCACCATCCACCAAAACAGCAAGGAACCCAGTAATCCAGAAGACTATCTTCCCCTACCATGAAAGCAGTGAGGCAAGGGGAAGCCACATGTATGGAAAGCTCATGCCCACCCACCACCATTGAGAGGTGAGCTGGGCCCCAATAGGCGAAGCTCCGTGCACACACACAAACCTATAGCATCTCACAACAGGAGGATCCATGCTCACAGGAAACTCGCCACAGAACAAAGGTGCAGTTCATTAAACAGTCCTATCTAGTGCTGAAAACAACAGGGACTAATACCAGGGCATCCCACAGCTGTGAGAAGGGCTAGTCACACCAACAGAGGTGAACACTCTCCTTTACAGACACCCAGAGGAGAGCTACAAAGCACCACAGGGGCCTTACTTTGGATACTTGCTCCACCCTGGAATACTGAACAGAGCAACCAGGCCACACCCATCACAGGTCTCCAGGTACTCACTGAAAGTACAGATGTCCCACAAGCCACACAAATGCCAAAAATAAAAGAAGAAACTTAAATAAGAATAAGGAAGACATTTTGAGCTCCCCAAAGGAACCCTAGAACATTTCATTAGAATATGAAGATGGAGAGATTGAATATATGCCAGAAACAGGATTCAGAAAATTAATCAGACTACTTAGAAGCAACCAAAAAAAAAATTCAAGAACTAAATGAAAATTTTTCCCACGAAATTGAGATATTAAAGAGAAAACAGAATGAAATACTAGAAATGAAAAACTCTATAGATCAAATTAAAAATGTAGTAGAAAATCTTAGCAACAGAGTGGTGAGAAAAATCCATAAGCTGTACTTTGGAAATTTATATTCATTAAATAAAAGTTAAAAAAAAGAAAGAATATCAGAACTAGAAGACAAATTTCAGGAAATTTTAGTCAGACCAAAAAAAAAAAAAGAATTTAGAAAACTAAAAAAAAACAATATTGGAGAGCTATAAGATACTATCAAATGACTCAACATATTGGTGCTAGGAGTTTCTGAAGGAGTGGAGACAAAGCATTAGAAGGCCTTTTTAATGAAATAACAGAAAACTTCCCTATTTTTGAGACAGAAAGAGAAATCCAAGTACAAGAAGCACATAGAAATCTCAATAGGCATGACCAAAAAAGATCTTCATCAAGTAAAACTCTCCACACTAAAACGTAAAGCTAAGATTCTAAAATGTCATGAGAGAAATGAAAGATTATTTTCAGAGGATCTCCAATTAGACTCACAGTGGACTTCTCATCAGAAATCCTACAAGCTGGAAGAGAATGGTGAGATACACTACACTTGATCTTAGCCAAAAGTCTGAGAAATGGTATTTCAAGTCTGAAAAGAAAAAATTGTTAACCCCAGAGTACTATACCCTGGAAAGCTCTGATTTATGAATGAAAGTGAAATAAAGATATTCTGTAACAAACAGAAATTGAAAGAATTTGTAACCACCCACACAGCCCTACAAAAGATGCTCAAGCATGTGGAGCACACAGAAACAAAAATATCACTAAGAAAGGTGAAGACAGAAAATTGCCCAGTAAAAAATACAAAGGTAACCCAAAGTAAAAAATAGGATTATTAACAGGAATATGGTAGGGTAAAGTCATTACTTAACAATAGTTATGGTGAATGTAAATGGTCTCTACTCTCCAATTAAAAGATACAGATTGACTGAATGGATTAAAAAAGAAAATCCATCTATTTGCTACCTGCAAGAAACACATCTCACCAATAAAGACGCACATAGACTGAAAGTGAAAGGATGGAAAAAAGATAATCCATGCTAACAGAAACAAAGAGCTAGTGTAGCCATCCTAATATCAGACAAAATACACTCTAATACAAGAACTATTTAAAAGACAAGGGAACTACGTATGGTTATGGGATCAATTCAACAGGAAGATGTGACAATCATATATGTATATGCACCTAATTATAGGGCACCTGGTTATTAAAAGAAATGTTAAGGGATTTAAAGGGAGACACAGACTCAGATACAATAGTAATGGGGGACTTGAATATCTGACTTTCAGCAATGGACAAGTCAACCAGACAGAAAATCAGCAAGGAAACAGACTTATCTGACACTATAGACTAAATAGACATAACAGCTATAGACAGAGCTCTCTACACTACAGCCAAACAATACACATTTTTCTCACCAGTTCATGGAATTTTCACTAGGATTGACCACATGCTAGGCCATAAAGTAGGTCTCAACAAATTCAAAAAAATCAAAATTATACCATGCATATTCTCTAACAACAATGAAGTTAGTAATTAACAACTCAGGAATCACCAGAATGTGTGAAAACCCATGGAGAATGAAAAACATGCTCCTGAGGGGCCAGCACTATAGCATAGTGGGTTAAAGCCCCAGCCTGCAGCACCAGCATCCCATATGGGCCCCAATTCAAGTGCAGCTGCTATTCTTCCATTCCAGCTCTTTGCTATGGCCTGGAAAAGCAGTAGGGGATGGCCCAACTCCTAGGGACCCTGCACCCGCATGGGAGATCCGGAAAAGGCTTCTGGCTCCTGGCTTCAAATAGGTGCAGCTCCAGCTATTGTGGTCAATTCAGGGAGTGAACCAGTAGATGGAAGACTCCACTCTCTCTCTCTGCCTCTCCTTCTCTATGTAACTCTGACTTTCAAATAAATAAAGTAATTATATAAAAAAAGAAAAACATGTTCCTGAATGAATAGTGGGTCATCGAAAAAATCAAAAGAGAAATAAAAAAAAAATTCTTGAAACAAATGAAGATCTTAATACAGTATATCAAAACTTGTGGGAAATAGCAAAAGCATTGTTAGTAAAGTTTTAGCAACTGGAGCCTACATCAAGAAATTAGAAAGGCACCAAATAAATGAGCTATCAGTGCATCTCATGGACCTAGAAAAACAGCAAACAAAACCCAAAGCTAGTTGGAGAAAAGAAATAATTAAAATTAGAAAAGAAATTAACAAAATCAAAACCAATAAAATACAAAAGATCAGTAAAACAAAAAGATACTTTTTCAAAAAAATAAAGAGAATTGACACACTACTGGCCCACTAACTAAAAAAGGAGGGAGGAGGTCCAAATTAATAAAATCAGAGATGAAAAAGGAAATATAACAACAGACACTGCAAAAATAAAAAGATTCCTCAGAAATTACTATAAAGAGCTGTATGCCTACAAAACAGAAAACCTAGATGAAATGGATAGAGTACTGGGCACACAGGGATTGAGTCATACCTAAATTGAGTCATGAAGACATCAAAAACCCAAACAGACCAATAAGGAGTCAGAACTTCATTCAATAATAAGGACCCTCTCAACAAAGAAAAGCCCAGGACCAGATGGCTTCACTGCTGAATTCTACAAAATTTTAAAGAAAGTTGAACAAATTCTAATTCTTCTCAAGCTATTCAAAACAATTCAAAGGGAGAGAGTCCTCCCAAATTCTTTCTATGAAAATGGCATCAACTTAATTGCTAAACCTGAAAAAGATAAAACAGAGAAAAAGAACTATAGACCAATCTCTCTGATGAACATAGATGCAAAAATTCTCAACAAAACACTAACCAGTCGAATCCCTGGTATGCAGGGATGGTTCAACATTCATAAATCAATCAATGTGATACATTCCATTAACAAATTGAAGAACAAAATCGATATAATTATCTCAATAGGCACAGAGAAAGTATCTGACAAAATACAACACTGTTTCATGATGAAAACTTTAATTAAATTGGGAATAGAAGGAACATTTCTCAACACACTCAGGGCAATTTATGACAAACCCACGGCCAGCATCCTACTGAATGGGGAAAAGTTGGGAGCATTCCCACTGAGATCCAGAACCAAAGAACGATGTCCATTCTCACCACTGCTTTTCCATTTATTCCTGGAAGTTCTAGCCAGTCCCATCAGACAAAAAAAAAATCAAAGGATTACAAATTGGGAAGGAGGAAGTCAAACTATCCCTATTTGCAGATGACATGATCCTATATAGGGGATCCAAAAGACTATCAGAACTCATAGAAGAGTTTGGAAAGGTAGCAGGATATAAAAATCAACAGCCTTTGTATACTCTGAAAATGCCACAGCTGAGAAAGAGCTTCTAAGATCAATCCCAATCACAGTAGCCACCACAAAAATCAAGTACCTTGAACAAATTTAACCCAGGAGGTCAAAGATCTCTACAATGAGAATTACAAAACCTTAAAGAAAGAAAGAAAGGAAAATACAAAAAATGGAAAAATCTTCCATGTTCATGGATTGGAAGAATCAATATAATCAAAATAACCATACTACCAAAAGCAGTTTATAGATTCAATCCAAAATTTATAGATACCAATCAAAATACCAAAGACATTCTTCTCAGATCTAGAAAAAAATTATGCTGCAATTCATATGGAAATACAGGAGATCCTGAATAGCTAAAGCAATCTTACATGAAAAAAAAAACAAGGCCAGAGGCATCACAATACCATTTTTCAAAACATACTACAGGGCAGTCATAATCAAAGCAGCCTGGCACTGGTACAAAAACAGATGGATAGACTAATGGAATAGAACAGAAACACCCGAAAGCAATTGAAGCATCTACAACCAACTTATCTTTGACAATGGAGCTAAAATCACCCCCTGGAGCAAGGACAGTCTCTTTAACAAATGGTGCTGGGAAAATTGGATCAACATGCAGAAGCATGAAGCAAGACCATTACCTGACACCTTTCACCAAAACCCACTCAAAATGGACTAAAGACCTAAATCTATGATCTGACACCATCAAATTATTAAGAACATTGGGGAAATCCTACAAGACATCTGCATAGGCAGAGAGTTCTTGGAAAAGGCAATCAAAGCCAAAATAGACAAATGGCATTACATCAAACTGAAAAGCTTGCACTGCAAAGAAACAATCAGCAAAGTGAAGAGACAACCGACAGAATGGGGGAAAATAGTTGCAAACTATACAAATGATAAAGGTTTAATAACCAGAATATGCAAAGAGATCAACAAACTCAACAACAAGAAAACAAATAATCGGGTTAAGAAATGGGCAAAGGACTTAAACAGATATTTTTCAAAAGAGGAAATCCAAATAGCCAACAGACACATGAAAAAATGCTCAGGATCTCTAGCCATCAGAGAAATATAGATCAAAGCCACAATGAGGTATGCCCTCACCCATTAGAATGTCTTTCATACAGAAATCAGCAAAGAAAATGCAGGTGAGAATGTAGGGAAAAAGGTACCCTAACCCACTGTTGGTGGGAATGTAAACTGGTAAAGCCACTATCGAAGACAGTGTGGAGATACTTCAGAGGTCTAAATACAGACCTTCCACATGGCCCAGATACCCCACTTCTGGGAATCTACCCAAGGGAAATAAAATCAGCACATGTAAGAGCTATCTGTACCTCCACGTTTATCACAGTTCAATCTACAATAGCAAACACATGGAATCAACCCAAATGCTCATTAACTAAAGACTGGATAAAGCAATAATGGGACATCAGTGATGTCACACATAAGAGTGTTATTTATTAAATAAACAACAAGAGTCACTGTGCACTAACTTCCCATGCAGGACCTCTGTCCAAAAAGAGCGGTATTATGAGACTTAATAGTAAAACTTGTTCTCAAGAACCACTTCCTTTTAGTGCATCAAAAGGAGGATATTATTATGTCTCATAAGTTATAGTCATGACTAAAAATTCATAGAAGATGTATCATCCTTGGGTTCTTCTTTAAAGAATTAAATTTCAAAAAGGAAAGAAGGGGGAGGAAGGAAGAGAAAAGAAGGCAGGCGGAAGTGAAAACACTTTTGAGAAGCAATAACTAAGAACAGCCCTTTAGATTGCTGAGGAACAGCTCTCTAATTTTTTAATTCAATTCTTAGTTTGTGGGGAGCAACTCGGACTAGACTAAGTTACTGGAATTAAGACTTATTCTATGCATCTGCTCTCCCACAATATGGCGCTGAGAAGGGAGTAACAACTTCTACGCAGCTGCCTCTCGCCAACTTGAGTGATGACCTGCAGGAGCTGATCCTGCTCCTGATTGGAGGAGAGCAGCGTACTTTGCGTGTGGGTAGCAGAGTTGGGATTGGTGGAAGAGGACTATAAAGGAGGAGAGAGACAACATGCACCAGAAACATCTAAGGGGAACATCTATCTGAAGGAACACCTGTGCAGCCCCCGAGAGAGCCGGCCGGCGGTGTGCCACTCCCCCGCGGAAGTGGGGAAATTGGCAGGGGGCACCGCCCTTCCACGGAGGTGGAAGGGTTGGTAGCCAACCCGGGAAGGACCAGCAGGACCAGCAGCAAACCCGGGAAGAGCCGAGCAGACAAAAGAACAGCGCAGGGTCCTGTGTCATTCCTCCACAAAGAGGGGGAGCGACATTAGTTTTTTTTTTTTTTCTTTCTGTTTCCTTTTCTTTCTGGGACCAAACAGGAGAGGAGGGGAGGAAAGAGAGGGGTGGGTGGGAGGATGGGGGATATGGGAGCAATTACCATGTTCCTATTGTTGTATTTATGCAACACATACAAATAAAAAAAAATAAAGGTCATCGAGTCTAAGCTCTTATTCAGTACAGGATCTTTTCTAAAATATACTTGAACATATAGGATTTATGTTTGTGCTAAATATTATCAATGAAGAACAGCTTGCTACTTCCCTTAACTCCCATTGCACTGGAGGAATGCACTGGTTTGTTAACAATAGGAGTGAAAAAATCCAGGCATAGAAAAAAAATACTACATGTTCTCATTCATATGTGTATGCTAAAGATGTTGGTTTCCTAAAAGTATAAAATAGGAGTCATTAGAGGCTAGAATGGGTATGAAGGTAGGGGGAGTTTGGATTCCTGGTACCAAAATCCAGTTGACAGGAGGAATACACTCTAATGTTCTACAGAACAACAATATGACTATGGCTCACATCTAGTTACTACATATTTTATGAAGCTCTGCAGAGCAAGAGTTCAAAGGTTACTGACTCAAAGAAGTGACAAATACTTAAAGAAAGAAAATGTTAATTATGCTGATTTGTGTATTATATATTGTAATCATGTATCAGATTATCAGACTGTACCGCGCACAGATTTACATGTTTGTGTTATGTAAAATTTGTAATTAGTATTATGATTACTTGCAAGCATGCTTCTAAGTGATTTACCTTCTCAGCATTTTTACTGTTTCCAGCTATAACATTGGTTCTATTACAATCTTCATAGTAATTATGAGGTAATTAACGTCAAGACTGGTTAAGATATTTGTCTAAAGCTATATTGTAAATAAGGGATACAGCAGGGAAAAATTTGTTTCCAGAGTTTCTATTTTTTTGTTTTATTTGCTTTTAGAAGGATTAATAATTTTTTGATTAACTATATGTGCTTATGGAATACAGTCTGATACTGCAACACATGTATACAATGTATACTGATCTAAACAGAGAAGATCAGCATTACTATATGATTGCAACCTGGAGCACTTCCCTTCTATTTCATTAGAAAATATACAGTCCTTACTGTGAACTATAGTCACCTACCCCCTAGTGTGTCAAACTAGGGACTTATTCCTCCTATCTCATTCTGATTTGCTTCCCTTTTTGTAGTTTATTTTACTTCTTCTACTTGATTTTTTCTTATGTTTTCTTAACATGTTATTTCAGAGTAATTTTTGTTCAGTAATTTACATCTATGAGGAAGTATATAAATTGTTCTCAAGTCCCCTTAACCTATTTCCCTTGTTTCATGTTAGTTTCTTTGTCACCATTAATGAACCACACCCTGTTTCTCTTATTTTTCTATGCAAATGCCTTTTCTCCTTACCCCTTTTCTCAGCTTCTAGTGATCAACATTATGTGTTCAGATTGAGGGTTTTTTAAGCAACCATACATAAGGGAGAACATATGGCATTTGTCTTTCTGTGTTTGGCTTATTTCAGTCAACCTGATGTCCTCCAGTTCCATCCATTTAGCTGGCAAATGACAGGACTTCATCCTATTTAATGTATGAATAGTATCCCATAATGTATACATATACATTTTATCTATTCATCTGAGGATGAACACCTTTCTTAATTATATATTTTGCTATTGTAAACAGTGCTGCTATAAATGTGACGGTGCAGGCATCTCTTATACAATGATTTCATGTCTTTTGTGTTTATACCCAAGGGTGGGATTGCTAGATCATATGACAGTTCCATTTATGGTGTTTTAAAAGAAATCTCCACACCATTTTCCACAGTGTATATAGTAATTTACATTCCCACTAACAGTGTATAAGAGTCCAAAGTCCAGAAAAGAAATGGGCAAAGTACTGGAATAGTCATTGTGCAAGAGAGGAAATTCAAATGGCCAAAAGACACTTAAAAAATGCTCAGGTTCACTACCCATCAGGGAAATACAAATCAAAATCACAATGAGGTCTTACATGACCCCAGTTAGAACACTCTCATACACAAATCAACAAACAACAAATTCTGGTGAAGATGTGGATAAAACGGTACCCTAATCCACTGTGGAAGACAGTATGGAGATACCTCAGGTATCTAGATATAGACCTAACATATGATCCAGCCATCCCACTCCTGGGAATTTACCCAAACCAAAAGAAATCAGCATATGAGTCCAGCGCTGTGGCATAGCAGGTAAAGCCTCTGCCTGCAGTGCCAGCATTCTATATGGGTGCCAGTTCGAGACCCTGCTGCTCCACTTCAAATCCAGCTCTCTGCTATGGCCTGGAAAAGCAGAAGAAGATGGCCCAAGCCCTTGGGCCCCTGCATCCGCAAGGGAGACCTGGAAGAAGCTCCTGGGTCCTGGCTTCAGATCGGCACAGCTCCAGCCTTTGCAGCCAACTGGAGAGTGAACCAGCATATCGAAGACCTCTCTCTTTCTCTTTCTCTATCTTTCCTTCTCTGTGTAACTCTTTCAAATAAATAAATATTTTAAAAAAGAAATAAGCATATGAAAGTGTTATCTGTACCCTCATGTTCATTGCATCTCAACTCAAAATAGCTAAGATATAGAATTAACAGAAATGTCTATCAATTGATGACTAGTAAAAGAAATAATGATATGTATACGTCCTGGAGTACTCCTCAGCTACAAAACAAAACAAAACAAAAATTCCTGTATTTTGCAACAAAATGGATGCAACTGTAAACCATTACACTTAGTGAAATAAGCCAGTCCCAGAAAGACAAAAATCATGTTTCCCATGATCTGAGGTAACAAGCAGAATACCCAAAATGTTATATATTGGAGTGAAATTGACATTTTGAGATTCCTTGATTGTTTACAGCCCTTGTCTTATCTGTTGAGAAACAGTGCATATTTTTCACCATGCTATTTATTGAACTTAGTGCAGGGCTAACCTTATGAGTATTAAGTAAACTGAAAATAAATCTTTGTAAAAATTAAGAATGGGGGCAGTGCTGTGGCATAATGGGTGAGGCCACTGCCTGCAGTGCCGGCATTCCATATGGGTACTAGTTCATATCCCGGCTACTCCACTTCTGATCTGGCTCTCTGCTATGGCCTGGAAAAGCAGTGAAAGATGTCCCAAGTCCTTGGGCTCCTGTGCCCATTTAGGAGACCTGGAAGAAGCGGCTCCTGGCTCCTGGTTTGGATTGGTGCAGCTCCGGCCATTGCGGCCAATTGGGGAGTGAACCAGTGGATGGAAGACCTCTCTCTCTCTTTGCCTCTGCCTCTCCTT